>NW_007758042.1:6121-6761 GCF_000696425.1 Galeopterus variegatus | reverse complement strand
GTAAATTGTGCTGCATTTGTGTCATCTTTTAAAAAATAACTGAAAGTATATATAGATGCAAAGACAATCTGACCAAAATTTAACTTTAACAAAGAAGTAAGCTTTTCTGAAGGAAAAGCCATTGGTATTGGCCTCTAACATACCTGCATGTCCGTTCTGGCTGTCAGTTTCTAAATCAGACACATGATATTGCTTCACATCTTTAAGGCCCAGTTTTCTTAACTGTGAAATAATAATGAGTAACAATATTGCCTCATGGGATTATTGTAATGTTGTCTATTAAATGCTTGAACCCAAAACCTGCACTCAGCAAGTGTTCGATGAACTTGGCAGAGAAAGGACGAAGACTCAGAGGAACTGACTCCATCTTCAGTGGATAGTCTTCCTGCCATTCTTTGCTGCCCCTATTTTGTGGGGGTGGATCACTTTCTATCATGCTAGTAGTGTTTTGGCAGGATGGAAGGCATAGTCACCTGCCTTGTGAAAGCATAAAAAGAAATTATGTGAGGAAATTCTCTGAAGTAAGGGGAGAAAAGAGAGAGTCTAAGAATCCATGAGAAGGAAGAAGCTCTATGGGTCATGAGATTAATTGGTAACTGTGTGGCTACATCCCATGAGGAAGCAAATTACTGTAAGAAAT
>NW_007758042.1:0-807 GCF_000696425.1 Galeopterus variegatus | reverse complement strand
ATCATTATATATTGGATTATTGTAGCTTTGGGGGTCCTATCGGGCTACTGGTTGGTATTGCCATAATGAGAACATTTTGGCTGATTTTTTTTTTCCTACTATGGCCTCCAGGGAGGATGTGATTGTGTGTATTACCCGAAGCAGCAAGCAAGGGAGGATGAGACAGGTGCCCATTAGGAAAAGAACCATAATAACAATGGGTTTGAACCCTCCAAATATGTTAAACCAGCCACTGAAGGGGCTTCCAGGGTTCCAGCCTGACCATTTTTGTACAGGGACATGAGCTAGTTTCCTTATTTTTGTGGCTATGTTGGTGACTGCCCTTCTGTTGTCATCTATTTGTAAACAGTAGTCTGAGGAGTTAAATTTTTCACAGACTACTCCCTCCTCTACTAGGAGGTAATTCCTCCCTCCTCTGCTAGGAGGTAGTCTAATGCCAACTGATTTTGATAAATGGCCTTTCTCATTTGAGATTGTTGGTTGGCTAGGAGTTCCAGTGCTGCGGCAGTTTCATTGGTAATTATTTCTAAAATTGCCTGGAGTCTAATGATGCAGTTTAGCATATAGGTGGGGGGTTGGTACCCCAGCTACCATCCTGAGCCCAGGTTGCTGGGCCATAATATTGTATCATGTGCTGAGGTGGCCATTCATCTTTTCCCCAGGTTTGTTTCCCCCCAGTTCAAGGGACCGTTTGGACCTCAGGTCGTCGTATAGGGGGATTCTCAGTTGTGGACCCTGTTCCTGGAGCAACAGGAAGAAACCTGGCTGAATAATTCCTAGGGCACAACATCCACTCAATTTGGGGGG
>NW_007758041.1:5896-6761 GCF_000696425.1 Galeopterus variegatus | reverse complement strand
TGTGCCTTTCTTGAGTAAATTCAAGTGAGTTGTCTTAAATTTATGTTGCTCTTTTCTTTTTCTTGAAGCGAACGCATCCTTTTATTTCAGGACCATTCTAGCAAACGCAGCCAGGTCGGGAGAAGCAATTGCCAAGATATGTGAGGCCCCGTGGTTCCACTGAGGCTTTAAGGAGTGTCAAGTGGCAGAAACCTAAGACTACCGTTTGCTTCCTTAAGCCAATAGATGCAAGGATAGCATGACTCACTACAGTGTGGGTTCACACGTGTCCTCGTGTGCACGTGTGGATCATGGGTTACTCAAAATTCCAGCAAAGTGTTTATGAAGTCGACACTGTGCTGGGTGCTGGACATAGCGGGAATGGGTGACCTGGACAAGGGTGAGTATTTTATCACTGGCATGATTTAGAATTGCTGGTGCATAGTGATAATAAAAAGCAGGTGGACTTTTAGCTGGTGTTGGTGTTGTTGTTCAATTCTCTACAGACCGGGGCACTCTGCCCCCACTGCTCTCCTGCTTGGTGCACCTCTGCAAAACACCCAGCTACGAGCAGCGTAAGCAATGAGGAAACTCGTGTTTCACGAAAGAGTCTGGAATCGGGTGGTGTCCGGGTTGCTTCAGCGGCTTCATGATATCATTCAGGAACAGGATCTTTCTGTTTTTCACTCCTCTCTCAACATCCTGGCTAAGTCAGCAGGCTTGGCTCTCATGGCCCAAGATGGCATGAGGGGGAGACTGGCCCAAGAACAGGGTGCTACCTTCCAGTGTCTCTTTTGAATAGGGAAGACAGTTCTAGGAAGCCACTCCAGAAAACTCTCCCACAGGTCAGGATTGGGTTACATGGCCATGAAACAGTTTAGAGTTG
>NW_007758041.1:0-208 GCF_000696425.1 Galeopterus variegatus | reverse complement strand
CACCCTCCCCGTTTCCCACCCTGGCCAAATTTTAGCAGCTTAACACCACAGAGGTTTGTCTTTGGCTCATTCAGAACTGATTGGAGGCAGGTGACCCTCCTGGGCAAATGACCTCCATGCTGAGAGGGGAATGGAGTGCCAGAGGTCGCACACAGCTCTTAAGGGTCGGTTCTGCATGTGACATACGTTACTTCTACTTATTTCTCAT
>NW_007758040.1:6136-6761 GCF_000696425.1 Galeopterus variegatus | reverse complement strand
TCACAGCTGGAAGGACTTTTGCTTTTGGTCTCAGATGAGACTTTGGACTTTGGACTTTTACGGTGGTGCTAGAGCAAGCTAAGACTTTTGGGACTGTTGGGATAGAATGATTGTATTTTGCATGTGAGAGTGACATGAGTTTGGGGGGCCAGGGGCAGAATGATGGAGTTTGGATGTGTTGTCCCCTCCAAAACTCATGTGGAAATTTGATCTCCAATGAGGCAGTGTTGGAAACTGATGGAAATTCATGGGGGCGGATCCCTCATGAATGGATTAATGCTCTCCCTGGGGGTAAGAGGGGTAATGAGTGAATTCTCCCTCTATTAGTTCCTGTGATAGCTCCTTGCTTAAAAAGACCCTGGCACCTTCTTTCTCTCTCTTGCTTCCTCTTGCCATGTGATCTGCTTGTACCCACCAGCTGCCTGCCACTTTCCACCATGAGTAGAAGCAGCCTGAGGCCCATGCCAGATGCAGCTGTCCCAGAATCATAACCCAAATAATCATAACCCTCTTTTCCTCATAAATTACCCAGTCTCAGGTATTTCTGTTATAGCAACACAAAATGGACTAAAACAACCACCTATGTCCCATATACCCAGGCCAAACTGGTTGACTTGGGAAGACA
>NW_007758040.1:0-1169 GCF_000696425.1 Galeopterus variegatus | reverse complement strand
CTAAATGTTCATCAACCAACAAATGGATCAACAAAATGTGGTGTATCTACACAATGGAATATTATATAGCCATAAAAAGGCGATACTGACAAGTGCCACAATATGGACGAATCTTGAAAACAATACACTAAGTGAAATAAGTCAGTCACAAAGGACCACATGTTGTATGATTCCATTTATATGAAATATCCAGAATAGGCAAATCTATAGAGACAGAAAGTAGATTAGTGGTTTCCAAGGGCTGGGGAGAAAAGATTGTGAGTTAATGGGAACAGTGTTTCTTTTGGGGAAGATAAAAATGTTCTGGAAATAGATACAGGTGATGGTTATACAACCTGATGTAAAACTTTTCCAAAATGAAAATCATCATTTGTTTTAAATGCAAATGATTTTTATTACATCTAATTATTATTACTATGTTGTAACCAAGAGATAAGAGTAATAACATATCTACCATATCTCACAAGGTTTTTGGAAGAATTGGATAAACCTCTGAAAAAGAATGAATACCATACAAATAAAAGGATAAGTGCAAAGGTATCAGACTTCATGAAGACCTGGATATAAGACTCAATGCTGCTATACATTAGCTGTGTGAGCTCAACCTTTGTGACCCTGGATGAGTCAATGGTTTCATCCATGATACCTAAAGCATAAGCAGCCAAAGAAAAAAATAGATAAATTTGACTTAATCAAAATTAAAAACTTCTGTTCTTCCAAGAACACTATCAAGAAAGTGAAAAGAAAAACCCACAGAATGGTAGAAAATATTTACAAGTCATATACCTGATAACTTCATTTGTTAAACAGTTATATAATCTATTTAGAGATTTAGACCTATGTTTCCTCCTCTATCAATCATGATGATAACAGTCCCTGCCTCATAAGACTGCTGTGATAATTAATGAAATAATACATGCAAAGAGCTCAGGTCAGTGCCTGCCACATAATGAGTAGTTTGTAGACATTGGGTCTACAGGTCAAGCATAACTAATCTGAAAATCTAAAATCCAAAATCTTACAAAATCCAAAACTTTTTTAACACAAACATGAGGACACTCTTGTCAAAGGACATGCTCATTGAAGTATTTTGAATTTTGAATTTTAAAATTAAACTAGGGATGCTCAACCAGTATATATATGCAAATGTTTTAAAATAAAAAAAAAAA
>NW_007758039.1:6435-6762 GCF_000696425.1 Galeopterus variegatus | reverse complement strand
CTAAATTCATGTTACGTCCCATAACCAACTTAGTCTCCTTGCAGGGGTCCCTCTCTGAGTGAGTAAAACCACCACCCAACCGACTGCAGCCAATCCCAGCCCTCCTGTCTCTCGGTACCTGTGAATATGCATCCCCACGTCACGAGGACCGCTGCGTCCTGCCACCGCGCGGCTCCTAGAACGCAGCCTCCCGTGCCACGGCCTCCCAGCGCCTCCGCACCCGTCTGTTCCTCCACTCTTGCTCTCCATATGCCGGGTAGAAGGTCCTTTACAAAATGCACATCTGACGACATCGCCCTCTTCCTGGAACCCTCGGGTGGCTGAGCT
>NW_007758039.1:0-651 GCF_000696425.1 Galeopterus variegatus | reverse complement strand
AGCCTGATTCACTAGGTCTTGGCAAGAACCTAGGAATCTGCATTTTATTAAGCACTGCCAGTAAGGTGGAGAATCACCATTAGAGCACCCAGGTAGACCTGATTCCAAAGTCCATGCTGCTACCCCAGGAAGAAAATTCTTCGATGCTTTGCATTTTTTTTGACTGGTATACATATGATTTTCCAAAGTTTTCCTAAATAACAACTCATCTACATTCACTTTGAAAATAAATTCACTTTTTCTTTTTTGTCTCTTAGAAGCTCTCCTAAGACACAATATTTTCCATGATGCTGACCTTAACTTTTCATGTCCCCTTGACCTGTCACTCAGGCCACCGTGGCCTTCCATCACGTGGCACCAAGGGCTTGTCCCTCCTCTCTGTAGGCTATGCTCCAGGCTCCAGCGTGGAGCCATGCGACTAGAGGAAGCTGCAGCACCTCGGGACAGTGGTTTCCAAGCGAGCTCCAGTCTGCTTTGCTTGTTCCCACCCCAGACCAGCAGGCCTGCAAGCATCGCATACCAAACAGCTGGTTTATGAAATTCGCTGGTGTCATTACAAGAAGACAACTGAAATTCACTGGTGTCATTAGAAGAAGACAACTGAGCTGCCTCCTGAAACACAAGGATCTTAAACCAACTATATCATAGACA
>NW_007758038.1:5686-6762 GCF_000696425.1 Galeopterus variegatus | reverse complement strand
CTGACTCTCCCACCAGGCTTTGAGTTTATCTTTGCTTCTGGAACCTGCCACCTACTCAGTAGAAATAAAGTGAATGAATGAAAAAACTCTGAATATACCACCCTCATTTTTCAGAGGACAAAATTAAGGTATTAAACAGGAGACAATGAGAAGGCTGATAGCCATTTTGTATTTCACACCTGCTGACTGCAGGGCAGAAGTTTAGATTTGTCTACACTGTTTTATGACTGCATATAGATGGAGGGCGCATGGTAGTGGCAGAATGTTGAAAAGACCTCTGGGGTGGGCATGGGGACCCATCATGTCCTGAGCTGCAAGGCTTAGTTCCTCACTGCTCTGAGTGGGGGCCATGGACCAGCAGTGGGGGCATCACCTGGGACTTCGTTACAAATGCATAATCCCAGGCCCCACCCCGGACCTACTGTATTTCAATCTGCAGTCTAGTGCTCATATTAAATACACAAAGGAATGAGGGAAAGAAGCTTCGTCAGCGACGCCTGCCAGTCAGTGGCAGGACAGAGCATCCATCTCAGTTCTCTCGGACTATGGCCTTCTCGATCCTGCAACTTTGTCCAATTTATTTTATTATAAGAATCACTGAAGGCAAAGGTTAAAAATATAGACTCTCAAGATCTTCCTTTGAAGATTCTGATTCAGGACTGAGGTAGGACCCAAGAATCGTGCATTTAGATGATTCCATTATTGAAACCAGTTTGGGAACAGTGAACGAGGCTAGAGTTTCTCAAGCTTTAGTGAGTAGATGAATTCTCTGAAGATTTTGTTCAACTGCAGGTTAAGGTAGAGCAGGTCTGGGGCGGGGCCTGGAATTATGCATTTATGGCCAGGTGATGCCCTCACACATGATGGGACCCCCATCCTCACCCCACAAGTCTCTTCATAATTCTGCCATTACCATGTACCCTCCATCAATATGTAGCTCAGTAATTATACCAAAGCGAGCTTTTCTCCATGCCCTTGCAAATATCTTCATGAAGCCTCTGGAAACCCTTATTTATCTCTACTAATTACCTTGCTACGTTATATACCTGCCAAATAAGAATCCCTGGGTACCTGCA
>NW_007758038.1:0-262 GCF_000696425.1 Galeopterus variegatus | reverse complement strand
CCTGGTGTATAGTAATGTTCACTCTTATTATAGGATAATGAGGCTTTGGGGAAGAGGAGCTGTGGTTTGCGTATATGGAGTTTGAGGTTACAGTTGGGCGTTATGGTGGCATGTATATCTGAAATTCAGTGTGATCTGGGCCAGAAGCATGAAACCAGTGATTTCGCTATAAACGTTTCTGACATTGTGGGAATAGGTAAGATAAAGTAGGATGGAACTCTAAAAGTAATGTTCATAGGACATAAAAAGAAGAGTTTCTTAA
>NW_007758037.1:5455-6762 GCF_000696425.1 Galeopterus variegatus | reverse complement strand
TTTTTTCTATTGAAAAGACAGGAGTGATGACTTCCAAGTTCTGTACCTATTGGAATAGAAACCAGAAGTCCCCATCCTTGACTTCTCACCTTTTGTCACATTCCATATCCAACTGACAACCTATTCTCTTTCTTGACTCAAGTTATTTGAATTCATGCCTTTTCTTTAATTCCTGTTCCCACTTCCTTAATTCAGATCTTTGCATCTGAATCTGGTTAGAACGCGTCAATAGTCTCATAATTGCTTTCCCTGCCTTTAACACTCACTAGTAGAAAACTTAATAGAGTTATTTATGTATATTTCTCAATTTCTCTATTAACTATAAGCTCTTGGAGGATAGAAGCTCTATTTTATCTTTGTACATCCCTGATCATCTGCTTCAGCAGCTTTTATAGGGGAGGAGTTCAGTAAATATCAACTGAATGACTGGATGCGTGAGTCACCTACTATCCTCCGTGCTTTTAGTGCTTTAGTAGAAATGTTAGGCTGAAGTTTGAAGTTAAAATTGATTTTGATTTCCTTAGATTATTCCAGAAATTCCTTAAGGGAAAATATTTTGCCCACACATATATTTTATCAGGGATGGCAGTAGCTGCTTCCTGGAGGTATTCTAATTAACAATTCAATGAGGGCATAACAGGAAATGTGCTATATAATCAAGACTCTGGATTTTATTCTTCAGTCCTGGACAACTTAGCCCTGAACACTCAAGAGATTACCAGGAAATAATTTTATTGCTTTTCACAGTACTACAACCATTTAGAAGAATATTTTATAATAGAAATGTTCTTCATTTTATTTTTGTTGCCACATCTGCCATTTTTAACACACTGCTTTGGTTTTCAACATTCTTTTCAATATAAGTTTATCCTTTTTTGTAAGGTACATCACAGTCATTATTCCTGTCTTTCATAAGTAAATTGAAAAAGAAAATAGAAAAGATAAGTGACTTGCAAACATAAAAGTTATCAAAAGAGCTAACGTAAAAAACTGTCAATATTTCAAAAACAAAAAACATGACTTCATACTTAGAGACAACAGCTATAGAACACTGAGAAAAATGCAGAAATTTTTATTTTTCCTAATATCTAAGGCCAAGATTGCATAATACATATGAAGATATTTTTTAAAAGAACACAGAAAAAAAAAGTATACAAAACCCCTCATTGTTTTTAAACCTCACAAGGAAAGCAAACAATTTAACTGGTTTTTATATTTCATATTTTAACAGAAAAAAATCTCCCAAGTTTAACTTCTAGTCAAACAAGAGATTGCCCACTCAGTTTCATGGGCTTTATGTCCACCAT
>NW_007758037.1:0-3894 GCF_000696425.1 Galeopterus variegatus | reverse complement strand
GAATTGTTCCTATGGTCCATTGGCTAGGATTGAGTCACATGACCAAGCCCTAGCTTCAAGGTAATATCAGGTGATTTTCAACTGGTGGGTTCAGTGTCAGGGAAGAATGTGTTGGAAGAGGATCTACAAGGTTTCTACTACAGACTCTGACAGTGTAAGGATGCACGCATAACTCTTACAGAAAGTCTGGTATGAGTTTGCGCTCTTATAACTCTCATTCCTTAAATATCTTTCATTCAGAAATACATGTGGGAATAAGTGAATGTTAAATGCTGGCCACTGGGCAAGGGGCTGGGAATACAGCAGCAAATAAGATGGTAAAATAATGCTTATACCTTTAGTGTAAGGGACAGATTTTCTTAAGTATGATCAGTGTTATGTAAGAGAATTATTAGGAAGTATGATCAGTGTTGTGTAAGAGAATTATTAGCTTCTAGGGAAACCTAGTCTTTTTTGATGAAGTAATGTTTAAGTTAAGATGTAAAGGATGAGTATAATTTTGCTGTGGGAAAGGAAGATGAAAACACACCTTAACTAAGACAATCATATATCCATGTTAAAGGGAACACAGAAAGAAATAAAAGATATTTAGTGTAGATGAAATATGAAGCACAAAGGGACAGAATGGCACTTGAAAATACTGTAAAATAAGCCATTTCATTCATGCTTCTTAGACTTTATCCTAAAGATATGAGGAATGAGTAAAACAGTGAAGGGTTCTAGCAGGGATACAACATGATATTTGCATAAATCTGGAGGGAAGAAGGATTGGGGGAAGTAAGGAGAGCAGATAAGATTGTAAGAAAGGAAGAAAGAATACCAACTAGGAGGCTATTACAACATTAGAGGAAGGAGAGAATAATATATTTAATGAGGCTGATAGTAGTGGCCCTGAATTACAGATTTTGTTCCAAGTACCCTAGAAAAATGCTCAACTATACTCCGAGATAATTTTTACCAAGCTGTTAATATACCTGATTTAGAAATACAGTACAGAATAGCAAGTTAATTCAACATAATTTTTAAAAGAGTTTTTTAAAGTCAACCAACAACTTACAGCCCTTATCTCTAAGGGATCAGGAATTTTAGGGATGCAGGGTTGCCTCCAGCTTAAACCTGGTATCCCACATGCACTTCATTTGCTTCACTGCAAAAAACTGTTTCCTCCCCAAACATACAACAGGATATAGGAAAAATATGTTATCTCTGGAATGTTGGTTTGAGAAATGATAGATTTTGATTTCTAATATGTCTGTGTATTGGTTTGGTTTAGTTTCCTTGAAGAATGCATTTCCAATAAAACTCCTGATGAATGGCTACTCTTTGATCTCAGCACAGTGCCCGATTTTGTAGAGAATAAAGGTATTATAGGGAATACTCTTTCTACTCTAGATTCTGATTCATGATCTCTTGAAGATAACACATACATAAAAAATATTAATACTTCAGTGAATTTAGGTTACCTTTACAAAGTATGCTAATAAAGTAGTAAGGGAGTATTTCTGGAGTGAGAAGCCTCCCTGAACATCTGCCTTGCTTATGCTGCCTCCAAATATAATGTTGAAAGAAACATGCTTATAGTTGAGAACTGAGAGGACTAAATTAACTAAGGATGAGTGGGGGTGGTGAGATAGGGATCAGTGAAAAACAGAAATATAGAGGGTAATGGGTATTTACAGAATTAAAAAAACCTTATCATTTACTAGATGCCTGACCTTTCCAAAACTCCTTAATCTCCCAGTACTACAATTTCCTCATATGTAAAATGTGGAAAATAGTAATGCTTATTTTGTATGATTGTTGTAAACATTAAGCTGTGTGGTGTACACTAATATGTGTTAATACATGTAAAGAACTTGAAAGGAATGCCTGACTTCCAAGTAATCAATAGATATTAGTTATTAAGCATTAAATAAATGTTTGGTGTTATGATGATGAGCCATGTTTCCTATTCACATTTAAGTCTATTATTAAATTTTATTCAATGTATATCTAGCTTTTAATAGGTACCATTAATTAGATCTACTAACTGGAGCAAGTATTTTTCAAACCAAAACTTCTGCTCAGAACAAGGTCAATTGCAGCTCTGAAAAATTTCCTAAAGCACTCTGTACATATTACCTAATTTAATCCTTACAATAGTCCTGAGTTAGGAATTTGCATTTTGTGATAAAAACTTGAGTAACTAGTGCTTTAAATATGTATATTATACTAAATCTCCCAGAACTACTCAGTAACAGTATTAGGTGTGTTTGGTTCCAATGTTTGGTTACTCCAATACAATGCTATATTGCCTCTTTCATAACACATATACAATATTCCAAGCATTCTTAGCTGTTTTAAACACATTTTGACTTATCTAATACAAAAACCCCGCTAGGTAGAGAGAGTTGATATTAATATCTATACTTTACAGACACAAAACCTGAAATTCTGAGTTTAAATACATCTTCCAAAGTCACACAGTTAAGTATGTGGATGGAGTTTTCATTTGAACCTATACATTCTGACATCAAAGCATAGTGCTCTAGTTCCAAATTATCCATAATTAAAAACAGAAACCATGACAGATGATCAGAAGAAAACGAATGGACTCAGGGGAATTGCAGATGCCAGGTGCGAAATCTTAGAGTCCAACAGGTCATGTTAGGGGAATTTTTTAAGTTGTCTGTTTAATAGCACAGATTCATTGATTAATTAATTCATTCATACATTTATTCAGCAAACACTTTCTGAATGCCTACCTTGTGCCAGACACTATGAATATAATGTTGAAAGAAACATGCTTATAGTTGAGAACTGAGAGGACTAAATTAACTAAGGATGAGTGGGGGTGGTGAGATAGGGATCAGTGAAAAACAGAAATATAGAGGGTAATGGGTATTTACAGAATTAAAAAAACCTTATCATTTACTAGATGCCTGACCTTTCCAAAACTCCTTAATCTCCCAGTACTACAATTTCCTCATATGTAAAATGTGGAAAATAGTAATGCTTATTTTGTATGATTGTTGTAAACATTAAGCTGTGTGGTGTACACTAATATGTGTTAATACATGTAAAGAACTTGAAAGGAATGCCTGACTTCCAAGTAATCAATGGATATTAGTTATTAAGCATTAAATAAATGTTTGGTGTTATGATGATGAGCTATGTTTCCTATTCAAATTTAAGTCTATTATTAAATTTTATTCAATGTATATCTAGCTTTTAATAGGTACCATTAATTAGATCTACTAACTGGAGCAAGTATTTTTCAAACCAAAACTTCTGCTCAGAACAAGGTCAATTGCAGCTCTGAAAAATTTCCTAAAGCTTTTGTGTAATTTTNGAATTTCAAACATGTTAATTCCATAAGTTAAAATGGGCCTGCCTATTTGCAGTTAACCCATTACCATCACTCTGTTGTAATTTTGAAATCAACATATTTATAATTCATTTCTAGAGAGAGAAACCTGTATGTGTGTCATAATAATAATGAGCTTCAGAATAGAAATTGCTATATTTTAAAACATCAAATTATAATGAAGATAAAATAAACCAACCCCAAATTATCTTTTTACTATTAATATTTGTAGTTCAGGAATTGTCTCTTCATGTTTTACATTTAACAACCACATTTAACAACTTTATCTCTTTCACTGTAAAATTATCTCTAGAACAGTAGGTCTGTATTGCCAAACTTCTTATAACTGATTGTAATAATAATTCTTAATGTTATTTAATCAGGCACCTCACAAAGCTGGAGAAGGGTTAACGAAAAAAGATTATTATTGTGTTTTGACATTTTGAGAAGATAATCTAGCTGTCCCTGGAGAGGAAATAGGCTGTGTTTTTATCACTTGATCTCAAGTACTCAATTCATCATTCTTATACGTTCTCTAGGAGGAAATG
>NW_007758036.1:6166-6762 GCF_000696425.1 Galeopterus variegatus | reverse complement strand
GCTTCATCCTGCATTAGAGTTTCCTGGGCTCACCCCTTGCAGGCCACAATGCCTGCTTTCTTCTTGAAAAGTCCAAACGAGTTTCGACCTTTGCACCTGATTTTCTTTCTTCCTGGGAAACATTTCTCTTGTCTGTGAACATCCTCATTTTAAACTCAGGTATCATTTTACTTACTATCTCAAAGGGCTCTAGATGAACTGTGCGGAGGTGCTCGAGTTGCCTCCCCATTTAAAATTGCTTACATGACAGTTACTGCTAATTACTTTCTTGTTTATGCTGTCTCCTTCCCCATAAGAACATAAGCACCTTGATTGCTGAAGCATAATGGTCTTATTCAGTGATGTTTTTCAAGTGAGAAAGTCACTTTATTTAGCTGAAATGCTTGGTCCTTGTCACTGAGGAACATTCTTAACTTATTTCCCACAATTTGGAATCTAGTACACGGTCCTGTTCTTTGCATCCCCTTTATTCTCATCCGTCCTGACTTCATCTCTGGTTTACAATATGTTGTGACAGATAGAAAGAGGGGCTCTTGACCCAGGGCACAGCTGCTGAGGGGAGCAGAGCATTCTGTTCCATCCCGTAAGAAGACAGC
>NW_007758036.1:0-676 GCF_000696425.1 Galeopterus variegatus | reverse complement strand
TTCTCCATAGCCATCAACATTCACCATGGCTCCCAGAAACTTATATGGATTGCCATGTATCAGGCTACATTCTGTACCTGTATCCACCAACACTAACACATGCTGTACATTTGTCTCAGACCAATGTATTGTCAGTTCAACATGAGGCCTCCGGTCTTTGTCTGCCCCCAGAAGGTGAGTACCTTGACCTGTTCCCTAGTCAAACGATAATAGTACATCTGCCTCTGTGGAAGTAGCCATAAAATCTTTCAGATTCACTGGGCATACTTTGACATTCGCCTCTTTTGAAAACTGGTTATTACACTAGTTGGGGATCAATTGTTATCACAAGGCAAACAGGAACACATTTGGTTGCTGGTCAGTTTTTCTTCTATCAGCCCCTGCCATAATCAACTAATGCCAAATCTGCTTATGGTTGACCTTGCTTGGTCCCTTCGAGATAAAATCCTGATCATTTCTTAGGGGCTTCGTCTTCACCACTTTTTGTACCCTCTATGTTTTTCTCCTCTCCTCTGCTTTGCTCAGACTGGCCATTATGGTCATTTCTTCATGTATAGGATGACCAATATATCAGCCTAATATAGCCACCAATAGCCCAAAGGACGTTGACAGAGCTTTTTGCAGCATTACATCTCTCATGCTGTCTGTAAAACGTTCATTTTCCGGACCACAAGTA
>NW_007758035.1:0-6763 GCF_000696425.1 Galeopterus variegatus | reverse complement strand
TTTAATAGTAGAACAATATATATTTCATTATAAAGTACATAGAGGCTTATTAAAGTTTAAAAGGCCATTAAACTTTAAAATCTTGTGCTGTTTTATATACTGTAAGTGTTGATTGACTCTTATAGATGAATACTTGAGAACAACTTCCAAGTCAATAGACTGGAGATACCATTATAGATTTATCTCTTATTAACTTCACCCAAAGCAAAAAATGATAAATATCCTACTTAATGTTAACTTTGCAATTACTAAAAACTCTTAAATCAATATGTTTTATGGGATAATATGTTAATATTATGTTAAATATTAACATGTTAATATGTTAGTGGCATGGTTTCATGGACTGGATGAGCTTTGTCATTGTGAACTTTCATTTATTACTTACTGTGCATGTTCAAATATGTCTGTCATTTACCTGATACTCAAAAACGTGCATATTTACTGGTAATTTGTAGCTGTTATTAAACTGAATTCACGGCACTGGACAAACAAGATAGGAAAAGAATATCATTCCTCTGTGGCCCCAGGGCTTAGCACTGTCCTAGCTTCTGTTTGTTGAATTGAATTTATCGTTTTAGATAGTTTTCATGGGTAATGAGTTTCTCTCTTTTAGGTTTCTAAGTTTAGTTCAATTTAACCATTTGAAATGTGTAGTCTTCTGATAGTGATGGTGTTTGAATTTTCAATTTTAACAATTGCTTATCAAAGAACCCAAAGATAAAAATTTATGGGGGCTAAGAGAGGCTTCAGGATGTTACTGAGGGATGCTGCAGTGGCAGGATGACTTGGTAAATTTTCCAGTACTAAAAGTGAGACTAAGTCTAATGCATTCTCCTTCAAATAGAATGAAGTGCTTCTCTTTAGTCCTAATTTAGAAATGAATTTTTATTTGTTCCAGGCTGCCCTTGAAGTATGCAGAGCATTTTTACAGGAAGATAAAGGCGAAGGAGTCATTATGGTGACAGATCCTCCTTTTGGTGGCTTGGTTGAACCTCTGGCTGTTACATTCAGAAAGTTAATTGCTATGTGGAAAGAAGGTCAAAGCCAAGGTGCATAATTTATTATTTACTGCAAAATAAACCTGTATCTGTGTATCTACTTCCTGTCAAATATCATCTGAGCTCAGTGAATCAGAGCATTGATAGTATATGTACATGTTTTGGCTTCACTTTTTAAAAACAGGCTTATTTGATAGTGTTGCAAACTTTATTATCATGATACACTTTCTGTTATCCCAATCATGTGCCTTTAAAATGGCTTGTATGTAAAATATTTGGTTTTGGTGGTATAATGGGACTTTATGAAGAACAGCAGTGAACTGTTGTCATTAATTCAATAAAAATTTACTGGGTAGGTACTATGTACCAAGTACTCTGTAGGTAATACGAATAGATTAGTGAACAAAGCAGACACCTATCTCTGCCCCATGGACCTTGCATTCCCTGTTCATAAAGTCTTGCTCAGAACTCTTAGAGTACACCCAGCCTCAGGCCCAGAGCTCTAAACTTTGCCAAGATGTGAGTGTGGAGTTGGACAATTAGTAGGCTAATTGTGGTTACCAGTGACATGTAGATTCCCAGCCCTAGAAGTGGGTTAATGGCTGAGGGTTATTATTCAGTTTAAAGTGGCTTAGGACTTCCAAGTATATTATATAATTATCTAATTAGTTGGTTTTTAGATACAGTTTCTAGCTTGCCAGTTGATAAATGTAAGAGTGTCAGGAATTGTGTGATCAAGCTTTTTCTTTAATTGTGCTATATAAGTAGTGTCCTTTGGGGGACAGAATGTAAATGAAATCTAAAACATGACTCATATTGTTAAGTATTGCGCTTATTTACTGTTCTTAATTCCACTAATCAGAGTGTATAAAATCAGTGTTACTGGGTAAGCAATAAAGCTTTGTGGGCTTGAATTTCTGTTCTGCCACCTATTACCTGCATGAACTTGATAGCTTGTGGCTTTGGTTTCCCAGTCTGTGAAATGGGATTATTATATCTAACTCCAGAGGTTTTTATAAGGAGACAATATACAGAAAGTACCTAGCATTGTGCTCAACCTATACTATATGTGCTGTGTGAATAATAGCTATGTTCCTTGCCTCTTATAAAAACTAATTTTGATAAGATTGTTTAAAACTCTTCATAAAAAATTGATTCATCCCTGAAAAGTGTGAGTTGTGGCAGGCCTAGGATTCAGACCCAAGGCCCTCTCTCCTCTAGTCCTGGGTTCCTTATGCTATATCTTGACTACCTTTGTGGTTCAAAGTGATACTCCTTTTTTATTTTCCACTTTTTTGGTAATATCTTTGCTTTTATCTGGACTATAGCAACATACATATAAGGATTACTTCTACATACCTTTTGTAGCTATGTTTAGATATAAAAGAATATTTCCATTGACCTTTGGGAAAGGTCAAGTTGTAAGTGGCACTCCAGTAAGCATTCTTTTTTTCTGTAAGATTTTAGTGTATCGAACCATTGCAATTTCTCCTGTTATCAGAAGCTTTTCAGTTACAGCTATCTCTTTTATTTTTTCTTTAATATCAGTTTCTTTTTCCCCTCCTTTTCTTTGATCCATTAGATGACAGTCAAAAAGAACTACCCATTTTCTGGATTTTCCCCTATTTTTTTGAATCCCGAATTTGTCAGTTTTTTCCAAGCTTCTGCATGCTGGATTACCAGGTATAGTAAATACTCTGTTTGCTGCCATGGTTGGGAATGGATATTCTGCTTAAATAAATATTGTGATAAGACTGTCAATTTTAGTAAATTAAAATACTATGAACTGTATTAAACACTAAAACTATACCATAGATAGCTTAGTCCAGTGGTTCCTAAATGTCTGTAATCCCTAAGGTGCTTTTAAAAAATGTGGATTCTTGAGTACCAAAATAAATTTACTAAATCAAAATCAGAAGGTAAACCCCCCCAAAAAATATTTGACCAAGCTTCCCAGGTTATTCTGAGCAAAGCTAGCTTTTAGACCAGCTGATCTAATCTTTTATCATCACCAGAAGATTTTGCAGCCCCCCAGGATCCTCATGAATATCCGTTTTCTCTATTCAGAGGCTGCATTAAAGTAAGTCACTTTTTCTAGCTGGTGGAATGCCATGTACACTTTACTGTGTCACTATGATGATTCTAGGAGCTCTAAAGAGGGGTGCACCCAAAGTCACGGGGTGTCAGAGAAGGCAGAGATGGCTCTGTGTGTGTGCTGATGCAGGGTGGAGTGAGCAGACCTCTCCTTCACAGCACTGCATGTGGTATTTCCCCATGCGTTAGGGGAGAATAGAGGCCAGTGTCCATGGTAGATCTACCCTGTCCCCTAAGTTCCTTCTTCTGCTTTAACATCCACTTTCCTGTGTTCGTTTCCTTGAGTTCTGAAGTTAACCCCGTTGTTACCATTACTATGCATGGTCACCAAGTTTCATCTTTCTGTAATAACATTTTTCTATTTGAGTTTTCTGAATAATTGTCTAGACTCTAAGGTTTTTCAGCCCTTTACAGTTATTAACTGTAAATGTCTTCACAAGTTGTTGCAAGCTAGCACTTGGCTCTAATCTTTGTAATCTTGAAGGCATTACCATAATGAAAATTATTTTGAAATTCTGAAAGAAACAATGTTACCAAAAATGAGGGGACAGACCCCCACCTGTGATTCCACCCCAAAAAGCAATTATTCTAATTTTGAAGTATTCACTTCTAATTTTTTATCAGCACTGCACTCTCCCGAGTGAGCCACGGGCTGGCCTTCACTTCTAATTTTTTAAAAAGCACTTTTTATATATTTATAATTGTAGAAGATAATTTTGAACTTTGCTTTCTTCACTATCTTATATAAGTGTACATTTTTAAAGATAACTATATAACCTTTATTATTTTAATAATTATAAATTATTTCATGAATAGGCTATGTTATCATTCCCTTCTTTTTTGGGCTATAGTTTGCTTCTACCTTTATGGTACTATAAATAACACTGGTATAAACATCTTTTATGTGTATAATTTTTCAATATTTTACATAACTTTCTTAAAGTAGATTTCCAAAACGGAGATTACTTTTTCAAATTTAATGGACATTTTTATGGTTATTGAGCCATATTAAAAGGTTATTTTCTTTTTTTTTTTTTTTTTTTTTCCTTTTTGTCTTTTTTACTGACCGGTAACGGGATCACAACCCTCGGTGTCGCGCCCGTACTGGGGACCAGCAACAGGATCGCAACCCTCGGTGTTGCGCCTGCACTGCACTCAGCCAGTGAGCGGGAACCGGTCTCCACATGGGATCCGAACCCTCGGCAGGAGCGCCACCGCACTCCCAAGCGGCACACTCTCCAGTGCGCCACCGGGCTGGCCCTTAAAAGGTTATTTTCTGAAAGTATGTAGCACAAGCCATTTTAACTTTGACTTCTTGATCTGTGCTTCAGGCAAAATCCACATCCTAAATCCTCTTAAATCTGGTTTACTCTTCTTTTTAAGGCATCCAGTTGTTTGTTTCTTGTCCAAGGGTGGCTTTTAGTATGGACATTGGCAATGTAGAGATAGCTGACATATCCTAAAGATGTTAACTAAGTAAACTGGTTCCAGTTTCCAGCAGCACTTGCTGCCTTTGGCTGTGAATAATCGCCTGGTGCAATACTTGGCACATAGTAGGTGCCCTACAGATTTTGAATGAATAATGGTGAAAGAGTGTGAACTCTGGAGCTGAAAAGGATCTGGGTTTTAATCCTGATTCTGCCATTTACTTAACCTCTCTTAAGCTCATCTTACCTGTTAAATGAGCGTAGTAATATATCTGTCTCATGAAGCTTTCCGAATTTTATGGGATAATGCATGAAAAGGCTTAGCCTAGTCCTTAACACACAGCAAGAGTAGAGTAAAGGTTAAAGGTTATTGCTGTTGGCATTGTTGTCACCACCACTGTCATCATCATCATTTAGATAGTCTCAAGGAAGGGGTAAAACTCTTCCTCGGGTCCTTTTTTTGTACAATATCTGAGATGTTAAAATTGCATAACACGGGTCGACCCCATGGCTCACTCGGGAGGGTGCGGCACTGGGAGTGCCGAGGCCGCGGGTTCGGATCCTATATAGGGACGGCTGGTGTGCTCACTGGCTGAGCGTGGTGCGGGCGACACCACACCAAGGGTTGTGATCCCCTTACCGGTAAAAAAGAAAAAAAAAATTTCATAACACAAGGCCCCTCGGAAAACTGTTGCATTCACATTTACAGAAGAGTTTTCACTATGGGTAAGAGTTTGAAATGGTGAGGAGCAAAAGAAGTGGATCCAGAGTATAGTGGCTGCAAGAGGCTAATGTGGGGTGACCACCACTGCTTGCTTGGGCAGTCTGTATGACTGGGAAAGGACTTCTGAATATACTGGAGTTACAGTGTTGAGAAATAGTTGCAAGGTCCACACTTAGAATAATTATACAATTCAATGCGTTGGTGAAAAAAATGTTCTGATTAGGTCATGTGTAACTGACAGGGTAAAGATAGTTATTTCAATAAAGAGAAAGCCAACTTTTGAAAAGAAAAATGAGAATAAAATCTATAAAACCAAACAAATCCAAGTTTTTCATGATTTCTGCTAAAGGTAAGAACAGTACTGCCCCTCCTATGCCCATGTTAGAGAAACTGATTTCACTGTATCTTCTCATGCATTTATAAACCTTATCCTCTTTGATAATTTTTCTATTTCTTTTTTATTTTTTGAAAATTTCTCTGGACCTATTATTATTATTATCCTTTCTGAGCCTTTTGCTTTCTTCCTTTTCTTTCTCTTGATACTTTAACTTCATTTTGTGGTACTATTTTTTCTTTTATATTAGCCTTTGTCATCAAATGAAAAATTTGAAAGTCTCTCTTCCTCCACAGATCTTTTCCCATAGACCTTGATTAGACTTTTTTTCTGATAAGATCCCAAACCACAATGCAGGAAAGAAAAAAAAACCACTATATCTCTTTATCGGGCAATATTTTTCAGGTTAAGAGGAAGGTGGATATGCTGCAAATCTTCATAAAATATAAATTATGTAGACTCTTCAGTGATAAAGCACGTGATGAGTACAAAATAAAGTAGTCATCAGAGACCTAGAAAACCAAGAGTTTTATTAAGGGTAGATTAGAAAGGAAGGATTTAATAATGAATAGAAATTCTGATTTAGAGTGAGAAGGCTGAGTCCTAGCACTGCCTTTTAGAAGCTGTTGAATCTTAGGAGAAGTCACTTTGTTTCTCCAGGTCTGTTTCCCTACCTTTAAAATAAAATGAGTGAACCAAAAAGGGGATGGCAGATAAGATTCACTTTTAGTGCTAAGCCTGATAAATTGGTAGTGACTTTCTGGAGGATTTGTTGAGAATCCCAGGCCCAGTGACAAAGAGTAACATGATTGATTAGTCCCAGGGGCAGAGTCAGGGAGTGGTGGTGCTGGAATCCTTTATTTACCATATCTGAATTAGATGATCTCACATCCCTTCCACCTAGAACATTCTATCCTCTCTTGTTTCTACTTAGTATGGGACCCTTGTCTACAGAGTGTTAAAAGTAGAGCTCTTTGCTTTTGTCAAAGCTATTCCTTTCTAAAAGTCAGCCTGTATAGGAAACTGGTTTTCGAGATTAATTTCACAGTCAGAAATGAACATATTTTAACAGAAATTTCTGGGAAATTATTGCACATTACAATGGCAACAAAAATTCTTGAAGTTCAATCTGTAATAAACATAAGATATTTAGTGGGCTTGATAAGGGGATAAAAGGCAATAAGAT
>NW_007758034.1:5779-6763 GCF_000696425.1 Galeopterus variegatus | reverse complement strand
TAAAATCAACTTCTTTTCCCTCCTTACTTAAACCCTTTCAGAGTGTCTTAAAGACTAGGAGGAAGTTTGAGCCAGAAGGGACTTTAGATTTCAAATGGTTTCCTGTTTCCCAAGTGTGGGGTGCTTACTGCTAATGAAATACGACAATTTTTATGTGTTGCACATTTGTATTAGACTTATTACTTAGCAGCAATGTCCTGTGCTAGCCTGTCCTGAAAAATCTCAAATAGTTGCTAACACATAGTCTTTGGCAGACCATAGAATATAGCAACGAAATTGCTTTTTTCAAAAATTACATTTATTTTTATAAGTCACCTGCTCTTTATTGAAAATTATAAGAAATTTTCATTTACAGCAGTAAAAACAGTTTTCCTTTAAATCACATTTTAAAAAGTGAAGTAAGATAAATGAGTCAAGTTAGAGAAATTCTAAGAAAAAGGAAACTTTTAGGTATGGAGATAATGAAGGTGTAAGTCGATGTGGCCCATAATTGTGAAGATAACATAGAAATTACTTGGGATTGGGAAATTCCAATTTAGGCCAAATTCCTTGAAGGAAATTGACAAGCTGGCTAGCAGGCGCTTCCTCGTCCCAGGCCTCCTGATGGAAACTTGTCAGGCAAGGAACCCACGATGGCCAGATGTGTGAGGGCCTCACAAGTCTTAAACCAGGCTGCGAGCACAGGTGTGGGCTTCCTGGCACAGGCCCCCGACATCCCTGCCTGCCCACTCCTTGGACTTGCGACATGAGTCTCCACTGTCTCTTATTCTCAGTTCTCTCATCCTTGAGATGGGGGTGGCAATCGTGGAACGCAGCTCGTCCCTCTGTATGGACTATCTGAGTACAGGTGATAGACCGCTCGGCACAGTGTAGGGCACGGCATCAGGAAATGGAGGCCGTGACGTTGATGTCATTTTTCTTTTGTAGGGACAGGGCCAGGGCATGGAGACAAGTCTGGAATGGTAACCGGAAGCGGGATTTCCC
>NW_007758034.1:0-668 GCF_000696425.1 Galeopterus variegatus | reverse complement strand
TTTTTTTCCTTTTTCTCCATTTTCTTATTTTTCTCTTACTTTTTTGATTATAAAATATTTACTCAAAGCCAAATCATGAAATAGACATCAAAGAATAGCTAAGATCACCCTTATCCCTCTGAAGGTGTGATGACCCCTGGAAAGAAGCCACCTAACATAACATGTTCACCAGCAGTATGTGAGAATGTCTGTTTCTTCAAGCTTGCTAATGTCGAGGATTGTATTAGTCTGTTTCTGTTGCTTATAACAAAATACCTGGAACTGGGTAATTTAGAAAGAAAACGGAATTTATTGCTTACAGTTTCTGAGGCTGGGAAATCTAAAGTCCAAGGAACACATCTGGGGGTGGTGATAAGGACCCAAAGGTCTCACATTGGAAGATGGTGGAAGCAGAGAGAGCAAGAGAGACAAACTCTTCTCTCTCTTCTTTTAAAGCTCTCAGAACCATGCCTATGACCACCATTTTTAATCCATTCACTAATGCACAGTCCTAGAATACAATCACCTCTTCAAGGCTCCCCCTTTCAATTATCATCACAGGAGTTTCCACCCTCAATAGGTACAATGGAAATCAATATATGAAATTTGGGGGACATAATTCAATCAACCAACAGCAAGGATTATCAGTATTTGTAATCTTTGCTAAACTAATGAGTAAAATTATATGT
>NW_007758033.1:0-6763 GCF_000696425.1 Galeopterus variegatus | reverse complement strand
CCACTTGAGGGGGCCGAGAGGAACCAGCCAGCAACAGAGCAACAGCTCCAACTGTGATGGAGAGTGGAGGGGTCTGGCGCCAAGGTCAGGAGGCAGGACCTGGGTCAGCCTGGCCAGGAGAGAAGAAAAGCCGGGTGCTTGGACAGGCCCCTTCCCTCCTCCTGTCAGAGGGATCTGTGCTCCTCCTGGCAGGGTCTCCTTCCCCAACACCCCTGGTCCGCTGACTGCACCCGAAGACTACAGGGCATGGTGCAGTGGTGACATCATATGACATATTTGCAATGGTCACCAGGCTGTGGGAGGCAACATTCTTAGACCAGTCCAGGAGCTGGTACATGAGTCCAGGTGAGAGGCAAACTTGTAAGACTTTCATAACCAGAAAAAAAGATTAAACTGCATGCACCCTATGAATTAGTTTGCTAGGGCTACCATACAGGTGACCACCCACAGGACGGCTTGAAGCAACAGATACTGATTCTCTCAGAGCTCTTGAGGCCAGAAGTCTCGAGGCAGGACCATAAGGTAAAGTCACAGGTAGCTGGGGTTAGGACTTCACATATTTTGGGGGGGGGGACACAATTCACCCCACAACACCATAGGATCTGATTTTGTTTTAAAAATACATGCTTGGTCATGTTCTGTTTCTTGATCTGGATGCTGATTACACGGGAATGTTTGCTCTGAAAATTCATCTTGCCATGTGTTGATCCATGCAGTTTTCTGCACATATGTCATATTTCAATTAACATATCATAAAACAAAAATACATATGCTGAAAACAAAGACTGGCAGCCGATGCACCATGATGTTAGTAGAGACCTTCCCTGGCTGGTGGGCTTATGGGTTAATTTCATTTTCTCCCCCATGTATTCCAAGTGTTCTGCAATAAGTATGCATAAACTTTATCAAATAATAAATACATGCATATCATAAAAGAAGAGCTGGGGCCTTCACTCTCCCATCCTTCCCTATCCCCAAAGCTATTGTAACAGGAGGCGGGGATCCGAATGGGAATTTGGCCGCCCTCAGAATTCTTTCCAAATAAATATTTTTAGCACCATTACCCACCTCCTTCTAATGTCCTGCTAATGATTTGTGGCCATGATTACCTGAACAGACTTTCTGTGGAGCGAGCTGTGTGGCGTGGGCAGTGATCGCACCTGTGTCCTCTCCCAGAGGGCGAGGGAAATAATAGAGCTGACCTCATGGGTGGCTTTGGGGCCTCACTGGGGTAATGTAATGCACGTGAAACGCTGTGCAGGGCTATCGCATTGGGACGGGCTACCACAAATACCGTCCCTGTTAGAAAATGCCCAGCATACCTGGCAGGCATCTCATGTCCTAGTTTCATGGCTCAGCTTGTGGGGGAAAGTCCAGTGAACGATACCTCGCCCCATTCCACATGGTCATCCCTGGGGGAAGGACAGGGGAGCTGAGGGCTTCCTTTCCCCAGCATGTTTTCCCATTTTCCCCCCTTTTAACAAATCTTGGTGTTTGCTCTGGGTTGAATTGTGTCCCCCAAAGGCTCATGTATTAATCCCCACCGTAGCAGTGCTGAGGGTGGAAATCTATTACAGTAATTGAAAGTTGTGGGCCTTTTAAGAGATGAGTAGAGGGGCGGGACGGTTAGCTCCCTTGGTTAGAGCACAACCTTACAATACCAGGATCACGGGCTCGGATCCCTGAACAGGCCAGCTGTCAAAAAATTGAGGTGATTAGATTGTGAGAACCATGTCCTGGTAAATGGATTGATCCATTCATGGAGTAATAAGTTGATGGTCTAACGGGTGGTCACGGGCGTGGTCCTGACAGTTTTAAAAGGAAAGCGAATGAGGCTCTTAGCTCCCTCTCGCTCAGCCATCCACCGTGCGACATCCTGTGTCACTGTAGAAGGCCCTCGCCGGGTGTGTTCCATGGATCTCCCAGCCTCCGAACTGTAAGAAACAAACTTCATTTTTTAAATAAATTTCCCAGTTTCAGGTATTCTGTTATAAGCAACAGAAGCAGACTGATACGGTGCTCTTTCCCTGCTGTTACGGCAACGTGCTGTCCTGACGGTTCAGCCGTCACAGAAGACTGAGAAAGCTGCTGGAAGTGAGATGGTAGCAGGACTGGAGAAGACGGAGAGGGGAGGGAGGCGTCTTTCTGCCTCCTGGGTGGCTCGCCCAGCCCCTCCCCTCTGACCCAGCTCCTCCCTGGACCACGCCCTTGGAGGCCAGACTTTGGCCCGGTGTCTGTCCCACCCCAGAGCCCCAGGGCTTTGGAATTCAGGCTGTGCTTGTTTGGAACCTGGTCTCCTTTGGCAACATCTGTCCAAATTAGGAAGGCAGAAACACTCTGTCCCAGCTGCTCTGCTGCCCAGCAGCAATCCTACACATAAATGGGCCTGTGAGACCTTATTTATGTACAAGTTATTCTTTGCAGCATTGTGTGTAAAAGCAAAAGATTGGAAACAACCTAAACCCCCATTAGTAGGGCGCTGATTAAATAGATGGCACAATCCATATAGTGGAATACTAGACTGTGTAGCTGCGAAAAGCCAGCGAGGAACCTTCTCTAAGCTTTATTAGGTGAGAAAAGCAAGGTTCAGAACCGTGTGCAGTATACACCTCTTTATGTAAAATGGGGGAGGGTGTGAGCATATATATTTCTGTTAGCTTACACTTGCAAAAAGAAACTGGCTACCTGCTGAATGACTAAATGTCACTTGTGGAGGTGGAGGTGAAACAGTGGTTAGGGGCCATGGGGAGGGGAGGGGACACAGGTTTGTTGCCTTTGGCAGGGAGGCATATAAACTTCCTACCTTTCAAAATTTCAAATAAAAAAATAATGTGTAGCATCTCTGAAACAAAGCATCTTTTAAATGTAGCAGCTTAGGCTTGAGTGTCCCACTGCATCTCGATTCAGCCTCTCACAAGCTGTGTGACCTTGGGTGAGTTACTCAGCCTCTCTGTTTCGGTTCCTCCATTGATAGAAAGGTGGGTAATAACAGTTCCAACCTCGGGCTGCTCGGATGATTGAATGAGATAAACTATGCTCAGTGCCCGGCAGGCAGTAGGCGAGCAAGAGTGAGTTGGTGGTGGCAGCTGGCTTCCTGAAAGCACCGTAGTTTGGAACAGCCTCTGTGACAGAGTGTGCGCCCTATGTCTTCCCTGTGCCTCAGGGGCCCTGGCCTAATGGGAGCTATTCATCAAGTGACAGTGGAGTCTTCTCCTCCCCATCCCCTGGCTCTGTGCAGACAGTGTGAGGAGACCTTCTGGTGCTGAGTCCTTGAGTGATTATCAGCTGGGAGCCGGGGGCAAGGGCATTGAGTTAAAGCCAGCGTCAGTCAGATGCTGGGCATGTATGAGGACACAGAACGGCGAGTCCCCCTTGGAGCTGGCTCCTGCCTCCTGTTCTGCTTACCTTTTGGCTCCACATCCCAGAAACCCCACTGTGAGGAGCCCAGAGCGTGGTCCGTGGCATCACATCCAGCCTTTGCACTGTACGGATGACGCCGGCAGAGAGGGCACTGCCTGTCCAAGGTCAAGCAGCAAATGGACACTGCACCAGACCATAGCACCCAGCTCAGAGACCCTCTTACTTCCTGCCCGGCGAGGGCTTTTTCTAGCTTCTACCCACCATGGCTTTGGGGGCTGGTTTCACTGAGTGAACAGCCTCTGCACCTCATTTTGTTCACCTGTGAAATGGGACAATAACCCTCCTGTCTTCTCGTGAGGCTTGTGGTCACTTCAGAGGGAACAGGGACCAAGGGACCTGTGATCTTGTCGTGTATCTGCCTTTACCCAGTGGAGACATTTCTGAAATGAGTCCACATCAATTCTGTCCTGTGATTACTCTTTAAAATAAGGCAAACTTGGGTAGGAGTAAAAAACAACAACAACAACACAACAACAACAAACAGAGCCCAGACTCAGGTGTGCTGCATTTGAGTTTTGTATGAATTTATTGAATTGCTATTTAATCCTCCACCCTGCCAGGCTGATAGACAGCCTTAGCTTCCGTTTTTCAGGGCCACCTCTTCTGGCGAAGTTGATGCTCTGCTCCACTGATCCTGACAAGGACAGTCATGTGTGGGGAGGTCAGGGGCCTCCTGAGACCTGGAGGTTTAGGGCTGCTTGGGACAAGATCCTATAGTCAAGGTCATCCCTTTTCCCTCTTGAGGTCTCTCTTCCTCCCACTCTTCCCCCTCCTCAGTGTAATCTTCATCCTATTCTGACATGTTCCTGGCCCAAGTATGGCACCCTGACCTCAATTCCCTGAAGCCCCCAAGGGATAGGACAGGGGTTGGCAAACCTATAAAGCTCCAGATAGTAAATACTGTATCTCAAGCTTTGCAGGCTATATGGTCTCTGTCGCAATGACTCCGCTGATGTAGGTCAAAAGCAGCCACAGACAATTCATAAACAAATGGGCACGTCCCAATAAAACTTTGTTTCCTTTGTTGTGCTATTTTTGTAAGTAGAGTGAAAATGCAATCTTTAGAATGGGAAAAAAATGCAAACCATATATCTACCAAGGCATTAATATCCAAAAAAAGTACAAGGAACTCCTGCAACTAAATAGCAAAAAGCCAAATAAACCATAAATGGGCAAAAGGAACTAAAAAAAAAAGACATGAAGAGAAGACATACAAATGGCCAACAGGCATATGAAAAGGTGCTCGACATAACTAATCATCAGGGAAATGCAAATTAAACCACGTGAGATATCACTTACACTTGTTAGGATGGCTATTATAAAAACAAAAGATAATAAGTGTTAGCAAGGATGTGGAGAGAAGGGAACACTGATACACTGCTGATGGGAATGCAAAATGGTGGAGCCATTATGAAAACAGATGAAGGTTTCTCAAAAAATTAAAAATAGAACTCTCATATCAGCCAGCAATCCCACTTCTGGGTGTTTATCCAAAAGAATTGAAATCAGGATCTCAAAGCAATATCTGCACTCCCATATTCACTGCAGCACTATTCACAATAGCCAAGACATAGAAACAACCCAGCTCTCCATCAACAGATGAAAGAATAAAGAAAAGGCGGTATATCCATACAATGGAATAGTACTCAGCCTTAAAAAAGAAAATCCTGCCATATGTGACAACGTGGATGAACTTGGGGACATTATGCTAAGTGAAATAAGCCAGTCACAGAAGGACAAATAATGTATGATTCTACTTATATGATGTATCTAAAATAAACTCAAAGACAGTAGGATGGTGGTTGCCTGGGGTTGTGGAAGGGGGACATGGGAGTTGCTATTCAGTAGATATAAAGTTTTACTTATGCAAGACGAGTACATTCTAGAGATGCACTGTACAACACAGTGCTTATAATTAACAATACTGTATTATATTCTTAAAAATCTATTAAGAGGGTAGATCTCATGTTAATTGTTGTTACCAGAATAAAAAAAAGTAGGCAGTGGGCTAGGTTTGGCTCCCAGGCTACAACTTGCCGACTCCTTGCCTAAGAGTTTAGAAGCCAAAGCCACAAAGTGTGGCTGCTGCCTGGCCCGTCGCACCTCTCCCTGGAGGCCGTGAGCAGGAGCAGGCTCTTTACTTAGAACGAAAAGGAGAAAATGGCCAGAGGATTAAAAAGAAAATCAGATTTTCATCCTCTAACACTGGCTTATTTGCGAATACTTTTGTAAGTCAAATATCACTCCCTAATTTACCTTTGGAGGGAAGATACATTTTCCTACACTGATTTGCCTAAAGCTACCTGTGCCCCATGCTCCCAGGAGCATCAGATTCTCTCGAAAGCTCTTTCATGAACACCCTGAATTTCTCTGCTTCCCAAGCACCCCAGGTGTGTGGCTAAGTCTCTTGCTCAGGAGTCTAGCTGGTCTGGGTTGGAGTCGTGGTCCCACCACGTTCTGCCTCTGTGACCTTGGGCGAGATACCTCACACCTCTCTGACTTAGTTGCCTAATTTGTAAACTGGGAAACTCACACCACCTGTGCTGAGGGTTGTCCCAAGGCTCAAGTGAGACAATGTTTGTAAGACTCTCGGCACCAGGCCTGGTGGAGGTGGGTTCTCCAACTATCCCGGGGAGAGAGTTGAGGCAACCAACCAGCGAGATGGTTAGAAGGTAGAAAGGACAGGACTTGGCGAGTTGAATCGTTCAGATCCCACTGACCCCTGTGTGTCCCTGGGCTAGTGATGTAGCTTCTCTGAGCCTCCGTTTCCTCATCTGTGAAACAGGGATAATAAATAGGACCAACTTCTTGAGGGCTTCAATGAGACAGCATGCAGTAGGTGCCTAATAAATGGGGAGCTGTTTAGTGTTTACCTCTGCCAGTGATTCTTCTAGGTTTCACCACCAGCCAGTGACCCCTGAGGACAGGAAGCAGGTCTTGGTGGGAGCAGGGAGGAGGGTCCATCCATCCGATCACCCAGGGAAGAAGTCTCCTGCTGAGGAGTCTCCAGCACCTCTGTGTACTTGACACCAGCATCTGCTGCAGGTTACATTATTGCATCTTCCTTGTCTGTTTGCACAGTTACCTTCTACTTGTGGCCAGTGGGTGATACAGGCTTTCCACTATGATAACACGGGATGAGTCCTTTAAGTATTTTTTTTTGAGGGCTGGCCAGTTAGCTCAGTTGGTTAGAGCATGTGCTGATAACACCAAGGTCTAGGATTTGATCCCTGTTTGACCAGGCATCCCATCAAAAAAAAAAAAATGTTTTTTAGAGTGAGTTTGTTCAAAGAAAAATATTAAGCAAAGAAAGTACAGGAGGAAAAGTCACACTGTGGGGGTA
>NW_007758032.1:5985-6735 GCF_000696425.1 Galeopterus variegatus | reverse complement strand
GTGGCCTCCTTGGTCCTTGCTCCTACATCTACATTCCCGTGGCATCTCATAGGTGTCTCTGTTACTGGGCTCCTCTTCCTCCAGCAGCATCAGAGCTCTAAACTGCTGACATAGAAGAGGGCTTCAGGACTGATCTTTGCTGACGTCAGGTGGCAGATTTCTCTTAACAAGTTGCTGGGCTGTGCGAGGTGTGCCTTGACCCATATGTCAGGGTCCTGGTGCTATGTCACGGGCTAGGTATGCAGATGACAGGTAACCAAGGCTGTGGAGTCTGGAGGCAGCAAGACCTCACATGTAGACCAGATGCCATCGCTAAGTAGCGTGAGCGACAGCAACTCCTTTGTGTGGGAAAAGAGGCTAATGATTCTTATTGTGAATGAACTTCAGGGACACTGCACTCAATCGCTTTTGAAGTTTTTGAGAAAATGAGCTCAATTTCCTCATCTCTGCAATTGGGAAGTGCAAAAGTGTTACGGAGATGAATAGAGCTAATATGTACACAGTGCCTGACACACAGAAAGAGCTCCATAAGCAGGAATTGTGATCGTGTAATTACATTTGTTGGTCTCACTGATGTTCCTCATTTCACATTCGTCTGAGCCTCTATAAGCAAGATGACCAACTACCCGGGTTGTGTCTGAAGTAATAAGACAAACCTCCCTGGGTCAGAGCTAGTATTAGTTAGAAGCATGCTTGTCTTTTTATATTTCTGCAAACTTTCTGAGTGAAGAGATGGATTTCTTTCCCAGG
>NW_007758032.1:0-1114 GCF_000696425.1 Galeopterus variegatus | reverse complement strand
CCCCCCAAAAAAAAAGTCCACATTAGCTGCATCTGAAATCTAAGGTGAGGCAAGGAATGCAAGTCACAGTGACAGCTGGGTCTGCTTCAATGCTATGGTGTGATTTGAAATAAATAAAGTGTGTGCCCAGTATTTTGATACGCTACTATCTTCCTGGAAAGGCAAGCTGATTGTCAGTCCTGTCACAATATGGGTGAATGTGGGTGAGCTGGGGTAGAGTGTATTCTGTAGAAGGTGGCAAATCCACTCTACACTGTCTTCTATACTGGAGTCATCAGATAGTCATCAGATCCTGACTCTTTTCCACAACTGAGAGGCAACTTAGCCAACTTTTTGGGTACTATTTTCCCAGCGTTTTTCTAACTCATCATTCCAAACACCTAAAGGCAATCCTACTCTAATATGACCTGATCTTGGAGTCCCCTTCCTCCTGCATGGCCCCTGCAAGCCTGTTTTTGCTGAGCATGACCTGTACATGGGACCCAGATAAAGGGTCTGCCCAGGATTTTCCTGCTGTTTTGGTGCGGAAACAGCTGGACACCCCTAAATGTGCATGCAATTTGTCTCAGCAATGAGAAGCCGAGTGCTCAGAACTGCCACTGGCGGGTGCTGCTGGGTTCACATTTCTTTTTGCAATATACCATCTGTAGGAGAGTAATTGATTTTTTTTAAATAAACAGGCTTTGTGTAAAATGTATATGTGTGTATGGTGCCATTATTAGGCGTGGCAAATGCCTTTCTCCCCCAGAAAAGTTGCCAGAGCCAGCTCCTCCGAGGCTGCTATGTGGGGCCTCCTGACTGGGGTGTGGCATGAGTGGGGCAGCTGGAGGGTGCCTCAGGGTGGGGAGGGTGCCTCAGGGTGTGAGGGTGCCTGATGATCATCTGCCTTGAGAAACATTTAATGAGGCTTTTCCAGGCAGGGAATGGGCTGTGGCTACTTTTCTGCTCCTTGACATAGACAGCAACAACCTTATAATAGTGATATTGGTATGGGCACCTGTGGCACCTGGACCCAAAACAGCAATTGTACGAGAATATACAGGCTCTTCATTGGGCACAACCACCATAACAGGGGCTATTAGTGTGATGTATTATGTGATTATTAGCTGCTTAC
>NW_007758031.1:6044-6763 GCF_000696425.1 Galeopterus variegatus | reverse complement strand
CCTTGTCTTGATTCAGATAGGTTTAAAGTGGCTATCAAAAATATATATTAAGGGCCGGCCCGGTGGCGCACTGCTGCAGTGCGCTGCTTGGAAAGCGCGGCGGTGCTCCTGCCAAGGGTTCAGATCCCACATACAGACCGGTTCCCGCTCACTGGCTGAGCGAGGTGTGGGAGCAACACTGAGGGTTGCAATCCCGTTGCCGGTCCCGGTCCGGTACGGGCGCGACACTGAGGGTTGCGATCCGTTGCTGGACACGAAAAAAGACAAAAAAAAAGGAAAAAAAAATATATATATATTAAGACTATGAATGCTGATACTGGAATAGTAGCTTGTGTTGGCCAATGATAAGCTCTAGACAAAATATTTTTAAAAAACACAAAGACTACTGTTTGAAAAAAATTGAGAGCAACCAAAACTTGGCAGAAATGGAGGGGATATGACTCTTAAAAAAAAGGGAACCATGATGGGAAACCCATAGTGAGATTTTTCCCCCAAGGGCTCCACTATTCATGAAAGACAAGTGAATTCTGAGTGATTTAAAGAGTCAGAAGACAGAGTTTGGGGCTTCTAAGTGGCTGGTAATTGAGGAGGAAATCCCAGAAAGGAGGGGCCACAGAGGGGCACCTCTATGCTCTATCTATAAACTCCCTTCGAATCATTAGATAAATCCTTAACTGGCATGTACAGGCAAGACTTCAAAAAAAAAAAAAAAAAAAAAA
>NW_007758031.1:0-358 GCF_000696425.1 Galeopterus variegatus | reverse complement strand
GGCTGAGATGAGGCAAAACTAGCTTATACTCAGAAATATTCACTGAAATTGGACAGAGAGTAGCATCATCTACTTGAGCCTCGGAGGGTGGGGCAGAGCCAAGATGAACTGAGTGGAGAAATTCCTAAATGCTCATAGAAATAATTCATCTTTTTTTTTGACTGGTAAGGGGATCGCAACCCTCGGCATGGTGTCATCTGCACCACACTCAGCCAGCGAGCACACCAGCCATCCCTATATGGGATCCGAACCCACGGCCTCAGCACTCCCAGCGCCACACTCTCCAGAGTGAGCCACGGGGCCGGCCCAGAAATAATTCTTACAAAATAATACATAAGGGGACCAAGATGGCCTGGGT
>NW_007758030.1:6194-6763 GCF_000696425.1 Galeopterus variegatus | reverse complement strand
AATAAATTCTATTTCTTTATAAATCACCCAGTTTCAGGTATTCTGTTATAAGCAACAGAAATGGAGTAATACACTTCTTAATTCTGTTGTTGTTGTTAAGATCTTAGCCCCTTTTTCTTCCCTTGGTAAATAAATCTAAGTTCAAAGTAGAGCTATAATTTGGTCAATAATTTTCTAATTTCGGAGAAGAAGGAGGCTGGTGTCATGTCATATGTAGCGCTAAGACCCAGCAGCCAAGGGACACAGCCAGATCTTGGTGGGATGTGGGTTTCACTAGGGCCCAGCAACCAGGAGGAGATGTCATGGGATCCTTTTAGGCACTAGGGAAATGAGGGTTTGCCTGCAATGAGATTTCATTTTCTACATCCAAAGGGCATCCTTTCTGAGCTGCTGTGAATAAATTTGGAATGATACTGTATATTTTCATCTAATGGTGAATTAGCAGTATCGTGAGTAAGGACTGCTGCACTGGATGACTTCAGAACATTATTCACAATGTCATCAAACAGGAGTCAGAATCCCCACAGACTGAAGCAGATTGGCCTTAACCAGATCTGGGATGACCCCAG
>NW_007758030.1:0-670 GCF_000696425.1 Galeopterus variegatus | reverse complement strand
CCTGGGCAATTTGATGAGAAAAAGAAATAAAAGACATTCAGATTGGAAAGGAAGAAATAAAGCTATCTGTATTTATAGATGACATCTTGTATACAGAAAATCCTAAGGAATCCACCAAAAAGCCCCCCCAAAAACAAACAAACAAAAAAAAACACACCAAAATTATTAGATGTAATATACCAGTACAGCCTCGATCAATCTAATAAAAGAATTGTATTTTTAAACACTAGCAATGAACATTCTGAAAATGAAATTATAAAAATAATTCTATTTATTTACATTAGCATCAAAAAGGATAAAATATTTAGGAGTAAATTTAACAAAAAGAATGTCACTTGTACACTAAAAACTAAAAAATCTTTTTAAAAAAATTAAAGACCTAAGTAAATAAAAACACATTCCATGTTCATGAATTGGAAGAGTTGATATTATTTAGGTGGATATATTCCCCAAATTGATCTGCAGATTCAATACAAACATTATCAAAATCTCATCTCTCTTATTTGCAGAAATTAAGAAGCTGATCATCAAATTCATGTGGAAATCAAGGGACCCAGGTAGAAAAAACAATCTTGAAAAAGAAGAACAAAATTGGATTATTCACATTTCCCAATTTCGAAACCTATTACAAGCTATAGCATTCAAGAAAGCATGGTATTGGCATAAAGAT
>NW_007758029.1:4414-6763 GCF_000696425.1 Galeopterus variegatus | reverse complement strand
TTTTTTTTTTTTTTTTTTTTTTTTGATAATAGCCATTCTAACACAAGAAATGTAACATTCCATTGTCATTTTGATTTGCATTTCCCTGATGGTTAGTGATGCTGACCATATTTTTATATATCTGTTGGTCATTTTTATGTCTTCTTTTTTAAAATGTCTACTTAGGTTCTTTGCCTTTTGTTTAATCAGGTTATTTGCTTTTTTGCTAGTGAGCTCCTTATATACTTTGAATAGTAAAGCTTTACCAAATGTATCATTTGTGAATATTTTCTTCCATTTCATAGGTTGTCTCTTCACTTTGTTGATTATTTCTTTTGCTGTGCAAAAGCTTGTATTTGATGCAATACCATTTGTATATTTTTGCTTTTGTTGTCTGTGCTTTGGGAGTCATATCTAAAAATTTATTGCTCAGAGCAACATCTAGAAGCTTTTTCCTGTGTTTCTTCTAGTACTTTCTAGTTTTACAGTTTCAGATTTTATGTTTAAGCCTTCAATTAACTTTAAATTAATTTTTATATATAAGATAAAGGTCCGATTTCATCCTTCTGCATGTGGATATTCAGTTTTCCCAATACCAGTTATTAAAGAGACTGTCTTTTTCCCATTGTGTCTTTTTTTGGCACTTTTATTGAAGATCAAATAATCACAAATGCATGAATTCGTTTTGGAGCCCTATTCTGTTCCATTGGCTTATATGTTTTTATGCCAGAACCATGCTGATTACTACAGCTTTGTAGCATATTTTGAAATCAGGTGGTGTTATGCCTCCAGCTTTGTTCTTTTTGCTCAAGAATGCTTTGGCTATGTAGGTTTTTTTGCAGTTCCATATGGACTTTAGAGGTTTTTCTATTTTTGTGAAAATGCCATTGGTATTTTGATAGGGACTACCTTGAATCTGTTAATTGCTTTTAGTAGTATGGACATTTTCTTTTCCAATATTAAGTCTTCTGATCCATAAACACAGGATGACTTTACATTTATTTGTGTTTTATCTATTTATTTTTATTAATACTTTATAGATTTTAGAGTATAGATCTTTCACCTACCTGGTTAAATTTATTTCTATGTATTTTTGTGTTATTGTAAATGAGGTGTTTTCTTGATTTATTTTTCAGATAGTTTATTGTCAGTGTATAGAAATGCAACTGATTATTATTTTTTATTTTTATTGAAACATATTGATTGTACATATTTATGGGGTATAGAGTTATATTTCAGTTCACATATACAATATGTGATAATGTAAAGGGTAATTAATACATTATCATTGCAAAAGTTAATATTTCTTATGATATGAACATTTGATCTCCTATCTTCTAGTTGTTTGACAACATTCAGTAAATCATTGTTAATGATAGACTCTTGGGTTAACTGTATGCCAATAGGAAATCATTCTTCCTATCCAGCTGTAACTTTGTGCCCATTAACCAGCTTCTCACTATTCCCCATCCCCCGATCATTGTTAATGATAGACTCTTGGGTTAACTGTATGCCAATAGGAAATCATTCTTCCTATCTAGCTGTAACTTTGTGCCCATTAACCAGCTTCTCACTATTCCCCATCCCCCGTCCCTTTCCCAAATTTACTACGCACAGTTCTTCTCTCTCCTTTTAACAGTTCTACTTGTTATTAATTATTTATTCTGCTTGTTTGTTTGTTTTCTTTTTTATTGCTCTCAAATATGAGTGAAAAAATGAGGTATTTCTCTTTCTCTGCCTTTCTTATTTCACCTAACATAATTTTCTCCATGTTGCTGTGAATGCCAAAATGTCATTCTTTTTTAGGGCTAATATTCCACTGTGCATATATCCACCATTTTCTTTATCCAATCATCTGTTGATGGATATTTAGGTTGGTTCTATAGCTTGGCTATTGTGAATAGAGCTGCAATAATCATGAGACTGCAGGTATCCCTTTGAAATAATATTTCCCATTCCTCTGGGTATGTACCTGGCAGTGGGATTGCTGGTAGTTCTATCCGTAGTTATTTGAGAAAACTCCGTCCTGTTTTCCAGAATGGCTGTACTAATTAAAATCCCACCAATAATGGGTAAGGATTCCCCTTTCTCCTCACCCTTGCCAGAATTTGCTATTTTCTGTCTTAGCTGGGGTGAGATGACATCACAATGTGGTTTGATTTGCATTTCCCTGATGATTAGTGATGTTGAGCATTTTTTCAAATAACTGTTGGCCATTTGTATGTTTTCTTATGAGAAGTATCTATTCAGCTCCCTTGCCCATTTTTTAATTGGGTTATTTGATTTTTCATTATTGAGTTGTTTGAGTTCCTTGTATATTCTGGATATTAGACCCTTGTCGGATGCATAGTTTGCAAATATCTTTTTTTT
>NW_007758029.1:0-642 GCF_000696425.1 Galeopterus variegatus | reverse complement strand
CATTATACTAGATGGTCTCCCACTGTTGTTTCCAGTAGTGCCCTGATTTCTGCCCTTTCTCAGTCTGACTTTTTACCTGTTTCCTTACTTCTATCACATCTGTCTGCCTCCTTACGATTTCTCATTTTTGTCAGACGATTTGATGTTCTATACCCGTTATATCAAAAGGAATTCAATCATAAACAGGGATCAATGCAGTTCTCATTAAAGAAAAAGAATTTAAGCTGAGATATAAAGGTTAAATAGAATTTTAACACATGAATATGTTGAGATATCAATGACTTCATCCTGTCTCAGAACAACAGCTTGAATTTTCACATTTTTCTTTTTAAACTCTGACAGAAGATTAGGTAATTACTTAAGTCAGATGGCCGTATCCTAGTTTAGATACCCAGGTGATAATAAACCCTCTCCTCTCAATTGAGTAAATCAGACTTAAAATGTCAGAATACATTTTGCTCCTAATCAAGCATTTCAATCATCCTGCTCATCATATTTACCGCTATGCAAATGAACTCATCTATTTGCCTGCTTAAGTTCCTTGTGCACGAATCTTTTTGGTTCACTTCATTCTTTTTTTAAAAAAAATTACTTTAACTCCTTAACTTCTGACTATAATTGTTCTCACCATATACTGCTTTT
>NW_007758028.1:5898-6763 GCF_000696425.1 Galeopterus variegatus | reverse complement strand
GGTGACAGTGACCCAGGGGTCTAACACTGCAAGATGGTGGAAGTAGAAAGAGAGAAAGACAGACTCTCCTCTTTTTTAACAGCCCTCAGAACCACACCCCTGACCACCATTTTTAACAGATTTCCCACCCTCTTAACAGTCAAAATGGAGGTTAAGTTTCTAATACATAAAACTTGGGGGACACAATTCAAGCTTCTGTGAGTTTTGGGGGGACAATTCAATTGACTGCAACATTCTTCACAGAAATAGAAAAAAACAATCCTAAGGTTATGTGGAACAACAGAAGATCCCAAATAGTCAAAGTAATCCTCAGCAAAAAAAGAAAAATAAAAGAAAGCTGGAGGCTTCAGATTATACTACAAAGCTATAGTAACCAAAGCAGCATGGTAATGGAATGAAAACAGACACTTGAAACAATGGAACAGAATACAGAACCCAGGAATCAATCCACATGCTTACAGCCAACTATTCTTTGACAGAGCCACCAAGAACATACAGTAGGAAAACTGGACATCCATTTGTAGAATAATGAAACTAGACATGTACCTCTCACCATATACCAAAATCTACTCAAAATGGATTAAATATAAGTCCTCAAACTATAAAACTACTAAAAGAAAGCATAGGGGAAACACTTCAGTAAGTAGGACTAGGCAAAGATTTCATGAATAAGACCCCAAAAGCACAGGCAATGACAACAACAAAATAAATGGGATTATATCAAGCTAAAAAGCTTCTGCACAGCAAAAGAAAGAACAGAGTGAAAGACAACATACAATATCAAAGAAAACATTTGCAAACTACACATTTGACATGGGATTAATATAAAGAATACCCAAGGAACTCAAGCAACTTAACTGTAAAA
>NW_007758028.1:0-649 GCF_000696425.1 Galeopterus variegatus | reverse complement strand
AATAAACCTCTGTTCTTTATAAATTACCCAGTCTCAAGTATTTCTGTTATAGCAACACAAACGGACTAATACAGTGATTATACAAGCATGATGCTGGTTGTCAGCTTAATGTAGATATTTTTACTTCTAATTTTTAACAGAAAGGGTGAGCTCACCTGATGTTCACATTCGCAAGCTCCCTTTCTGTCTACTTCATAATAGCATATCTATAGTCATTTTTCATTTCAGGTTTCTCTTTCTCTTTATCTTCTTAGTAATATGCCTCTGATAAACTGGTATGCTGCCTTCTTCCAGGCTAAACCAAAGCCATCTGACTACAATTTGTGTCAGATTATTGGAAAGGCTCTACTGGGTTCCCACTGATTTCCAAATTGCTACACCTGTCTCCCTGATGTGTTTGCATTACTCAAAAAGATCGGGGTCTAGCCGGTTAGCTCAACTGGTTACAATGAGTTGTTAGAACACCAAGGTCAAGGGTTTGGATCCCTGTACCAGCCCCCGCTGCCAAAAACAACAACAACAACAAAAAAAAACCAATACAAACCCGAGACATCAACTCTTGGAGATTTTTCCTCCGACAGCCTCTATAAGAGTCCTAATCTTCACTCCTCCATAACCCTACTACCACCACCACACACACACCTCTTGG
>NW_007758027.1:5844-6763 GCF_000696425.1 Galeopterus variegatus | reverse complement strand
GTGGTGTATATACACAACAGAATACTACTCAGCCATAAAAAAGAATGAAATTCTACCATTTGCAACAACATTGTTGAGCCTGGAGAAAATTATCCTAACTAAAAAACCCAGGTACATAAAAAGAAATAACACATGTTCTCAGTCATAACTGGGAGCTGAATCCATAAATAAACACATGACAATAAAGAGAGTCAGAGAGAAATAAAGAAAGAAACAACAATCACAGTAGTACATTTAACTTTTAGAAAACTAGAGATGGAAAAGGGGAGGGGAGGGGGGAGAGAGAGGAGCTAATGAGGAATTTGTCAACAGACACAAAGAATGATTGCTTATTGTAGTGATGAATAAGCTAACTATCCTGATCTAACCACCACACATTCTACACAATTTTTGAAAATCAACATTGTACCCCACATATATGTATAATAAAAAAATAAAAATAATAATAAATAAATTTTTTAAAAAATTGATGGGCTGAATGACAAGGTTTTCTGGGAATGAATATCTCTTTCTCTCTCTGTCTGTCTTTCTTCACTGGCTATCCTACATCTAAATTCTATATTTTCTGCCACATTGAGATGGTGTAATAGTGGTATATGAGTGTGTTTATGTGAATTGTGATGGGGAGACTGTTTTGCGGGGATGTTTTTTCAAAGTGTGTGTCACCTCTTGTTCCAAGTGAAAACTAAAAACAGATTCTCTATTGCATGGATACACAGGAAGTACTTAATATTGAACCTGATAACTATCAAGCTCTGATAGCTTTCTATTATATTTCTATTTAATTTTTCTGTAACTGATTTATTTAAACTAAAATAGCCCTCTCAATAAACACTATATTGTGTCATGGTTTCTAACAAAAAAATATTTAGAAACAAAATATTATTTAATAGGAGAATAGTAAATTGTGATAGTCATA
>NW_007758027.1:0-506 GCF_000696425.1 Galeopterus variegatus | reverse complement strand
TGACACATTCAAAAACTAAATCCATTGAGATAACAGAGAATGGTTGTTGCTTTGCCTCACATGGATTTATCACCTCTCTTCCCCTGGGTGACTGAAACACAAAGGATTACTCAAAGCCCATTTCTTCTGAGCAGTGAGAGACCCCGAAGGGGCTAATTTCTTTTTGTTACACCTCTTTTCCCTGTGTAATGGATATGAAGAAAAGAATTACTCAAATACTCAAGCACTATGTATGCGTTGAGGCCTGGACAGACTGCCCTTCAGTAATTTCCTCATTATGAGGGGCAAAACTGAATGTGTCAGCCACTTCCAAAGTTAGGCTCTCCCTTTTATTGTAAAAACAAGAAAGTTTTACAAGAAAATTCAGTTGATTTAACCATTACAAAGACACAAAGATATTGGCAGAATTATGGCTAACAAATGGAAAACTAGTAACATCATTAACATAAGCAAAGTGACATTCCATTATGCAATTTGCAAACGGTTAAGTTGATCCACCAACAAAA
>NW_007758026.1:6346-6764 GCF_000696425.1 Galeopterus variegatus | reverse complement strand
CTGAAATTACAGAAAACTACCACTGTCTATTGTGGGAAATGCATTATTATGATTACAGTCCTACTTCAGGAGCCATTATGTGGTATTTTGTCAATGTGAGGTGTCTCGTTAATTAATTCTTTCTGAATTTCAAACAGGTTCCAACAGATACCATCAGCAGGAGAAAAGAAAACAATTTATTCCATGTAAAATGGGGGTAATCCCCACCCCTGCTGGTTTCATGAAGCTTGAAATGAAAATGTGGACATACTAAAAGCATTGGCACATTTAAATTGGAGGAAAATCTGGGGATGTATATTTTGCAAGTGAAAAGTGTTATGAAATTGCATTTCTGGCAAAAGCAGGGAGAAGAATGGGGGCTTAATCTTATTAGTCTTGTTTTTCTTAATGTTCAGGCTTTTTTTAGTTTTTGCCATTG
>NW_007758026.1:0-1421 GCF_000696425.1 Galeopterus variegatus | reverse complement strand
ATATTGACCGATCTCAGAGGAAAAGGCTGGTGCAGTGATTCAGTTATGATGGATAAGAACCGTCTAAGCAAGCACTGTAGACTTGGGAATCCAGTGGAAGATGGGATAAACCTGAGAAATATGTAGAAGAAAAATGCTGAAACTTAGAATTAGACTGGATATTAGAAAAATGGAAATAAATGGTCATACCACTAGCAAAATATGAAGAATTTACTAAGGTACATATATTAGTTTTCCAGGGCTGCCATAACAAAGTCCCACAGATTGTGTAACTTAAACAGAAATTTATTTTTTCCCAATTCTGGAGGATGGAAGTCTGCAAACAAGGCGTCAGAATCCTGAGGTCTCTCTCCTTGGCTTGCAGGCAGCCATCTTCTCCCTGTGTCTTCACACGGTCTTTTCTCTGTACCCATCTGTGTCCTAATCTCCTTTTCTAAGGACACCAGTCACATAGGTCTAGCGCCCACCCTAATGACTTCATTTTAACTTACTGTTCTTTTTAAAGACGCTGTCTCCAAATACAATCACACCCTGAGGTACTGGGGTTAGGGCTCCAACATATGAATTTGGAGGGACATGACCCAGCCCCTGACAGTAGGGTAGACAGGGTATACGGAGGGAGAAGATGACACACTCAGTTTTGAACATGTTGAATTAAAGAGATGTCAAGTCAGCCTCCTACAATTTCCTTCTGTGAAGGTTTCTAAGTAGCAAAATTATGTTCAATACCCCCAAAAAATACTGTCCCTGCAACAGGATGTTGGGAACTCTAGACATTGATTTTTCCATGGATCTTTCCGCCTGGAGAGGCCCCTAATTTTCTGCAGTACCCTACCACACTCATACCACAACACCTCACAGTGTGTTCCACAGACCATTAGCCTGACAAAATGCTCTGCAATCACAAGCTTTCTGTGGCCAAAGAAATTGGGGGGCCCTGCATACTATGGTATCCCTCCCGGAGAACAACAATGCACCCTGACAAAGGCAAGTAGAAGTCTTTCAGCAAATAAATGGCGGTATTGGTTTTGCTTAATTTGCATTCCCAGTGTGATTTGACCATGAAAAGCTTCTTTCTTTTTTTTTTTTTTCTATATAATGTTAATATCCTGCAGAAGAGAAGTTGTAAAAAACTATTCTTAGACCTATTTTGAAACCCATATTCTGGTCTCAATCTCATAAATCAACCCCAAGGTTAGGATTTTGGATGTGACGTCATCAGGGCATGAGACCCTAAGGTCTCACGTTAGACCTCTAAGACCTAACAATAATGCTGCATACTGAAAGCACCAACATAGTGAACCTGCTGTAGGCAGGATAAGCTGAGATACCAGGGGTTCTCTATTACCCTATAGCAGCCGGAATAATGCCCACCTTACCCCCAAAAGATGTGTATATCCTAATCTCTGGATCCTGTGAAT
>NW_007758025.1:6180-6764 GCF_000696425.1 Galeopterus variegatus | reverse complement strand
CATACCACCCCAGAGGGGCAACAGGACTTACATTTATAGGAAATTTATTTAAATTACATACATTGTTTATCAGATTATTTCATTGGTTAAACAAAGGAGTTTTTTTTTAATCATTAGTAAAACGGGACACCTGTGTCAGTGTGCAAAGAAAAGCTATATGAGGGTACTTTAAAACATTTATGCAAAAATGGAATTCAAAGATAATATGAATCCTTACATAAACTTTTTGTAGACCCCTCGTATGTAGAGTATCCTATAGATTAGGTCAGTTTCCTAGTATTGTGAATTGTTGGGAGTGCAGAGGTTTGTAAAGGAACTTGGTTCTTATAGTTCCTTTGTGGGTCTCAAAGTTTGTCAAGGGTTCAACATGGAGTCAGCAGTCCAAAATGGAGTTACTGATGCCAAGCCTACAATTTTGCTTAGTTCACAAAACATAAGGCATTATTGGGGACTTAAATTGGTATAAACATTTTGAAAATGTTCAGAATATATATTACTACTGAGCATGCACATACCCTATAGGCCAGCAAAAGTAGATACTGAAAGACACATACTAGAATGTTCATAGCATTTTCCAGATGGAG
>NW_007758025.1:0-3439 GCF_000696425.1 Galeopterus variegatus | reverse complement strand
CTTAATCCTGCAGTTCCATCCACTGAGGTCCCCATGCCCAGTACCCAATATTATTAAAATTACCAATTCCATTTGATAAACTACTGGTAAATATTTTGCTCTTACACATTGGCTAGCATGTTCTATTCAGTGCCCATCTCAGCAACCTCTCAGCCACAGTTTGCTTCCACCTCTGAAGAGATACGATATACCTTCTCCAGGCTACCCATGAGTGCGTTAGCAGCTTTGCCAGCACACACGGCCTTTGCAGACAAGATTTTAACAGCATCCACCTTTCTCCAGGAGCACAGCTATGACATGACATTGATAACATTCTCCTCCAAGGACATTCATTTCACACATTTATTAATGACACTTCAGTCGAACATCTTTTAGTCTTTTTGGGTTCTGGTGGCTACATATTCCTCATTTACAAATTTTAACTATAAACTAAAATCAACAGGCACTTCTGTTAGTGCTTTCAAAAACTCCTTCACCGTAGAGGCTCTGGCAACCTCTTCTCAGGCCTCCTGGAACCTCTGGACCACTTACGATGGCCATTAGTTGTTCCAGAGCTTCTGATGCTAGAATCTTCCCCTGTGGGCCTCATGCTGTACATCATTAGAACAAATGACTGCCTGCCTACTGGGCTCTCCTGGTAACAGAGGCTCGCACAGAACTTGAGGCTATGACCCAGCTGTCCATTATGTTTCGGGTCATGGAAACAGCACCTCACAAGCTCAGCACAGCTACTAAGACTTCCTTAAGACAGGATGGAGCCAAACCTGGGCCCTGTGGTATATTCCACCTGCAGGAAAGGGTAGCTTCCCCTGCCCTCAGTTCCTTGCCAGGTGCCAGGTTGCTGGAGGAGGTCATCTCCCTCAGAACCCTTGGCTACCTGGATATCACCTTGGGATTAACTGAGTGAACAGCAATGGGAGTCCTTAGGCTATTCAAATGGCACTGCCAACCACCATGCATGATGGAGCTTAGTAGAATACTGCTGCTTCCCACCCCTTAACCAGAGTGTCCCTGAGAATGGATAGGACCCCCCACCCCCAACCCCCTGCCCTCCAAACACACACACACACACACATGCGCACACACACATGGACAAACTTCAGGCAGTCATTTCAGCACTCGATGCCCGGGTCAACAATGGCCCCATCTTCACATTTATTTTAATCTAATAGGCCACTGCCTAAAATTGTCCCCTTCAGGGTAAAAAGCTGGGAATCTCTTGCCTCACAGATACTCAAAATATAAATCAAAATCACACCTATCACCAAATATATAAGACCTTGCCAGGACACTCCTTATTCCTCCAGAGTTATAGACATTACAGGTGGTAAACAAGACACATATTTTCAGTTTTCAAAATATACAAGGCTGGCTCTTGGAAGGGATATTCAATAGACTTTTTATATCTTTCATAGGTCCCAGATAATTGGTTTGAGAGACATAATGATATGCTCCTTTTCAAATTCCAGTCCAACAAATAAATCCCTAAAGTTCTCTATCCTGCCCCAGGCCTTAACCTATCTTTCATACATTTTCTATCCTACGCCCACCCCACAGGGCAGGAAGCCAGATGGAGCACACATACTCTCCTGGGACCCGTTAACCTTAGACTGCCCCACAGGCCAGGCAGCTGCTCATCTGATATGGAACACTTTGAACCTAAACTTCCACAAAAAAAAAAAAAAAAAATTCTGTCAGGTGCAGCTGCGTGCCATTCTGTTGACTGCTGGTCTTACCACTGCTGCTCTGGGTGCTTGCACTAGTTTATAATCCAGAGGCCTAAAACTATAACTAAAATTACAAAACTTCTAAAAGAAAACATAGAACAAAACTTGCGTGACCTCAGATTAGTCAAGTATTTCATAGACAGATCCAAAAAGCATGGCCCATAAAAAAACAAAACTGATAAATAATATGGACAGTATCAAAATTAAACTTTTGCTCTTTGAAATAAACTATTAAGAAGGAAAGGCCCCATGATGGGAGAAAATGTTTGCAAAACACTTATCGACAAGGGACTTGAAGTCATATAAAGGGCACTTGCAACTCAGTAACGAGAAGAAACATAACCACCCAAAATGGGCAAAAAGATTTGCAGTTAACCAAAGCAGAGGTATTAATGACCAGCAATCACAGAAGATTCTCAACATAATTAGTCATCAGAAAAGTGCAAATTAAAATCACAATGAGATACCAATAACTCACCAATTCACAGTTAAAACTAAAAAAGACTGACAATGCCAAATGCTGTAAAGATGTGGAAAGACTGGAACTCTCAAATACTGCTCATAGGAATGCAACATATTACAGCCCCTCTAGAAAATTGTTTGGCAGTTTCTTATAAAGTTAAACATACATTAATCATATGACACAACAATACCACTCCTAGCTATTGACATGAGAGAAACAAAAGTCTATATCTGCATAGACTTCTATACAAAAATGTTCATAGGCGCTTTACTGATAATAGGCAAAAATTGAAAACAAACCAAATGACCTTCAAAAATGAACGGATAAACACACTGTGGCACACCCACAGAACGGAATACTACTCAGCAATGAAAATGAACAAACTACTGGTGCATGCAATTATGTAGATGAACCTCAAAAGCCTTGTGTAGACATAAAAGACAAAGGCAAAACTATAGAGATGGAAAAACAGATCAATGTTGCCAGAGGCTGGGGCTGAGAAGAGAAACTGACTGCAAGAGATAGAACACTTTTGTGGGTAATGGAAATGTTTTATGTCTTGAGCATAGTATAGTTACATGACTGCATACATTTGTCAAAACTCATCAAACAGTACACTTTAAAAAGAGTGAATTTTGGGCCGGCCCGGTGGCGCACTGCTGCAGTGCGCCGCTTGGGAGCGCGGTGGCTCTCCCGCCAAGGGTTCGGATCCCACATGCAGACCGGTTCCCGCTCGCTGGCTGAGCGAGGTGCGGGAGCAACACCGAGGGTTGTGGTCCCGTTGCCGGTCCCGGTCCGGTGCGGGCGCGACACTGAGGGTTGCGATCCGTTGCCAGACACGGAAGAAGACGAAAAGGAAAGGAAAAAAAAAAAAAGAGTGAATTTTATTTTATGTAAATTATACCTCACTAATCCTTATTTCAACAATAAGACTAAGAGGATCAAGTCAAAAAAACACAGTAGTCAACATGAAAGAGCTCCCAGAGACCAAAAATGGAACCATTTAAACACAGAAGAATAAAGACTGAAATTAACTGAAAACCTTTGAATATGTAAAACTCTGTGAGTACGAATGATACAGAAAAGAGACAGAGAGGAAGTGGGAAAGGAAAAGAACTCTTCATTAGTCAGCACTGGAAGTAGCTAGAAAATCAACTCTTTACTCTGAAATGGATGGAGACTTTCTTCACAGAATTCCAAATAGTAAATATGGAAGAAATTATAACATTAGAAGGACACCATTTCGTGA
>NW_007758024.1:0-6764 GCF_000696425.1 Galeopterus variegatus | reverse complement strand
GAGGGTTGTGATCCCGTTACCGGTCAGTAAAAAAGACAAAAAGGAATAAAAAAAAAAAAAAAGAAGAAGAAGAAGCAGATGCATAAACCCAAAATTGCACTTTAATGTGAAAGCCTGAAGTTGCAGTTTAATGTGAAAGCATCCTGATGGAGGTTGGAGGGCTGTGGGGATCCGAGGGAGAGATTGACCACCTAGAAAAATGGAAAGCAGGAAGGCTTCTATAAAAGGGTACATTGAAGCTGAGTCTTCAAGCATAAGTATGAATTTGCCAGGAAAAGAAAAGAAGTTTAAGTTCCAGAATTAGAGTTAATGATCTGTGCAAAATACCAGCAAGATAAAAGGCCATAGTATATATGATGTCAGTGAGAACTCCTTGAACTGCAGATTAGGCCAGGGAGATAGGATGGGGCAGGTGGCTAAGGATTTTATTTCCTACAGTAGAGAGTTTGGACTTTATCCTGAGGGCAACCAGAAGCTGAGAGAGATGCTAGAAGACAATGAAGCATATCATAAATGTGAATGCTATAAATCGTGGCAATACAAAAATATATAACTAAAGAAATTGGAAGAGAGTGGAACAATGGATACATATGCTAATTTACTCAATTTTCATAGCAAGGAGTCAATAGGTACACCTAAAAATAGTCAGAACTTGCCATCTGTATTATCCCAAGTCATAAAAGGCAACTACTAGAAGAACTGAATACACTAGTGCTAACAAATATCAGGAGGTAAAAGTCAGTATTAAGGTGGAAGGTTCTATGAGAATGCTTCCCATCTTTACAGTGAAGAGTCAGTAGACGTTGCCCAGAATTAGTAAATCAAGAATGAGATATTAGCAGAACGTAAAACTGTTGCCTCGGCCAAAGGAGATTTGGTTAGAAAGGATGCCAGGAAGGAGATATTTATTTTCATTGACTGTGTTTTTATACTGCTTAAATGTTTGGTTTTTCTTCTATACTTTTTTAAAAACTTATTTATGCTTGAGGAAGAGACACAAGGAGAGAAAAAGGAAGAGGAGAGAAAGAGATGAGGAAAAGGATACCACTTGATAGAAACCTAGTTGGTACTGGTCAGGTGAGGTATACACACAACTCACCTCTCCTCTTCCTGGAGTGGTCCCAGCAAACACTTACACAGACCTTTTACCTTGAGTTAATCACTCATGGTTTTACTATGTCTTTCAATAAAAGCAAGTGGGAATTAGCCTAAAAGGAAATATATGTAGAATGAACCTACAAATTAAGATGACACCAAATATAAAATATTAAGTAGTTCTGACTTCTTTGAAGAGGAAGTAATAGAGTTACCAAAGTTATATTTTAGTTCCTGGCTTCATAAATAAAATTCCTTCACATACAGTATATAAGTACCATATTTTCACATACAGTATATAAGTACCATATTTTCACACCCAACAACTGAGATGTGAAATCTGACAACGAGTTTCCTTTAGAGATATGAACGTATTATAGAAAATGACTTTCAAAAGTATAATATTAAAAAATAGTTAACTATTGAATAAATCACCTTTATTGAAAAGAATATTATTATATTAAAAAGACCATCCCCGGGCCGGCCCGGTGGCACACTGGAGAGTGCGCCGCTTGGAAGTGCGGCGGCGCTCCCACCGAGGGTTCGGATCCCATGTGGAGACCGGTTCCCGCTCACTGGCTGAGTGCGGTGCAGGCGCAACACCGAGGGTTGCGATCCCGTTGCTGGTCCCCGGTATGGGCGCGACACGGAGGGTTGCAATCCCGTTGCCGGTCAGTGAAAAAGACAAAAAAAGGAAAAAAAAAAAAAGAGAGAGAGAGACCACCCCCAAATATCCTACAACAAAATACCTTTCGTTGGCTTTGATACCTGGAATTCCCTGTATTTGGTACAAAAGGCAAAAGGAGCACAGAGGCTCTTTCCTTCTCTTTCATCACTTTCTCCAGCAGGGTATTTATTACTGTATGACATTTATAGTTCAGCCTCTCACCTCTTCTCTCAGGAATTAAGTCTCCAAAGGGATGTTTATTACCCTTCTAGGTTCAGTAAGCCTTCACTGATACAAGGAGAAAAATAATCTTTAACCCATGTGCTAATGATAAAATATAGACTCCTGAAGACTTTAATAAGCTTAAAATAACTAGTGCGAACACTGCTTCTCTACTTTAGATACAGAAAACCTAAGGAACAAGAAATTTAAAGCCTTTAATCATGAGTTAATTGAGAAAAGACTATTAGCCATACCATAGGTGCTAAATTAACCACTAAAATTATTTCTTCAGTGTTTTGTATGTATATTAGGGAAGGTTCAAATCTTATTAAAACTGTCTTAATTATTTAGAATGGAAAAATGTCACAGGGTTTTTTAGTTCCCCTTGGAAATAACGTATTTGCTTTGTGACAAAATTCAAGTTAAATTTTTTTAAAGTCACATTAAAATAATTCAACAGCAACCTGCTAGAAGATTATGCTAAAAAGCAAAGCACCAGCATGCCTAAGACAAAGATTCATGCCATCACTCCTCAGATGAAAAGAATATCAACTGCACTAAATGCATAGCAATTTTTAGATATTTCTCATGGTAGGATCATCTACACAAAACATCATGGCATGACCAATAAGCCCTTCTCATGAAAAAACGTTAGATAGATAGGATAGATAGATAGATAGATAGATAGATAGATAGATAGATAGATAGATAGATAGATAGATAGATAGATAGATTTATGAGGCTATATTCTATAATATTCAGGAGTATAATGGCTGACTGTGCAAGACCTGTGTTGAAAGTTCAGCTCTGACCATGAACCTCAGACCAGTTATTTAATCTAAGTCTTAGTTTCCTAATAGCACCTATTTCACAGGGTTGAGGTGAGGTGTAAGTGGTAGGATGGAGGTGAGGTGTAAGTGGTAGGATAGATGCAAAGTGCATAGCAGAGTAGATGGCACAATGTTAGCTTTTGTTCTAGTAACCTTTTATTTATTTGTTTTAAGAGAAATATTTTCTATTTTTTTTTTTCCTTTTTTTCGTGTCCGGCAACGGATCGCAACCCTCAGTGTCGCACCCGTACCGGACCGGGACCGGCAATGGGATCGCAACCCTCGGCACTGTGCCCGCACCTCGCTCAGCCAGTGAGCAGGAACCAGTCTGTATGTGGGATCCGAACCCTCGGCGGGAGCGCCCCTGCGCTCCCAAGCGGCGCACTGTAGCAGTGCGCCACCAGGCCGGCCCATATTTTCTATTTAAAAAGTACCTTTTAACACAAATATCCCAGGCTGGCAGTTAACTTTTAATAAGTGAAAAATCAGGATTTTGCTTAGTGAGATGCTGTGGATCCAACAAAGGACACCTAAACAGTAACAATCTAGAATCCACCAGGGAGGCTGTGACATCACCCTCACTGGCGGCACCGTCTTCAGCAGGAGCTGTCTCCTTCTAGAGGGGACTTCTTTCAAGGAATGCGTTTTCACTGAAGAGGTGTTCTCTCACCAGCAAGAAATGATTTGGTTACCATTGATTGGAATGAGAAGAGTGCTTATGTAATCAAGGGGAACTCCTGCAAAAACTTTCTTTACAAGTCCAATGCCAAATGCCAACAGGATCATCCTTTGACATTTCTATCTTAACACGTTTACACTTCCAGCATCAGACAATCTTCTCTGAGTAGCATGGAAGAGATATTGAAAACACACATGCATACGGAGAATACATGTGGCCCACAAGCCTTAAACATTTATTATCTGGATCTTTACAAAAAAAGTTTGTCACCCATGCTTTACAGTCTAAACGCTAAACTTTAAGAGCCTCTGCTTTAAGGATTTCAGACTCTGTAAGCAATCACATCAAAACCTTGGTTTCTGAATAACTAATGATGTGACCAAGTTCTTCTAGGCATGGGTCTGAGACATTGAACAGAAAAGGGCATTTTCTTCTTGCATCTGTTTGCTTGAATTATTATAGATGAAACAATTGGTTTTGTGACACAGAGTTATCATTCAATCAAAGTTGTGTATTGCTTGCTCCATCACTGTGATTGGAACTGAGAGCAGGAACTGGAACTTTCCTAAAGCTAACAGTCTTCTGGATCACACAGCACAGAGACTTACCCCCCAGCAATGCACCCCCAGCTAGAAAAACAACTCAAAACCTTTGAAAACTGGGAGTTTTTCCATGTTTTTGGCACCAAAACTCATTTTTTGTGTGTGGAAAAACGTGAATGCAACTGATGTGGGCTGTTTGTTGTGTTTATCCCACCCAGTGTGGCTGTTCACACTTTTCTTTGCAGAGGTATTGACATGTTTGATTCTGGGGCACTGCCCCAGAGTCTGCTGAGTGTGTAGTGAATGAGTGTTCACATATCTTCTAAAACCTGAAGAAGAGGAATCTGAATTCTGAACACGGCTGGTCCCCTAGGTTTTCAATAAACAATCGTGGACCTACATTCCTTTGATTATGGTTACAGCATAAGAGGGACCGTACAGGTGCCACCACTTTGAAACCAGCCAATTTTTTTCCTACAATCCTCCCACATAATATCCCCTTTCAATTTTTTTAGTGTTTGCAAGCAGTATAAACCTAACCTTCATTCCAGGAAACAAATGAATACATCCATACTTACAGGTTTCTCTTTTTTTTTTTTTTCCTTTTTGTCTTTTTTCGTGTCCGGCAACGGATCGCAACCCTCAGTGTCGCGCCCGTACCGGACCGGGACCGGCAACAGGATCGCAACCCTCGGTGTTGCTCCCACACCTCGCTCAGCCAGTGAGCAGGAACCGGTCTGTATGTGGGATCTGAACCCTCGGCGGGAGCGCCACCACGCTCCCAAGCGGCGCACTGTAGCAGTGCACCACCAGGCCGGCCCCAGGTTTCTCTTTTAAGAGGGATTGTGTACAAAGTAGTAATGTCAGGGTGATGGGCACTATGAATACAAACATAAGTATTTTTAAAGTTACACACACTCTCCTCTCTCCATTGTTGCCACTCCCAATTTAAATGAATTTAATTCAAAAAATCAGTTTTTGAGTACCTACTATGTGCTAGGCACTAAGGTGGAGACATTGTTAAACAGGCATTTTCTCTAATAAGAAAACAATAATTCAAAAGTTGATATATAAAATTCATCTATTTACTCATTCATCTATTCAATAAATAAATTTATTGTGCACCTTCTACAAGCCAAGCACTATTCTAGGTGCTGGAGACTTAGCAGTGCATAAAGTAGAGAAAAATCCCATTGGCACAAAGCTTACATCTTAGTGGAGGGAGAGAGATAATAAGCGAAATAAATAATAAGTAAACTAAATACATTAACATAAAGCTGAGAAGAAAATAGAGAGTACCAAAGTGAAGGATGAGACTTTAAATAGTGGTCAGAGAAGGCATCACTGACAAGATGACATTAGAGAAAATGGATAGAAATGAGAGTCATGTAAATATTAGGGGGAGAAGAGGTCCTGGGCAGAACAAATAGCAAGTGCAAAGGTCCTGAGGTAGGAGAATGACTGGCTATCCTGGACAAATAACAAGGAGGCCAGTGTGGCTGGAACAGAGTGAATAAAGAGAAAAAGTAGTAGAAGACAAGGTCAGAGAGATAGGAGGGGGGCTCACATTGAACCGTGTAGGCCACTACTAAGGACTAGATTTTATTCTGAATGAAACAGAGAGCCTTTGAAGGATTTTTGAGCAGTAGAATGACTGGCTAATATTTTTTAAAGTTTCTTTATGCTAAGAACGCATAGAGTATGGAAGAACATCCAGTAAATGGATTCCTCTAGTGAAGGCCTCCCTAAAGAAATGGCATTTAGGCCTGAAGAACTCATTTACTGTGGGGATTAGCTATAAGGAAAAAGGAGGAGAGCCCTGCAGGTAAGAGGACCAGCTAATGGAACGGAGAACCGAGCAAGTTGGAGGCTTTTATTTTTTTATTTTCTTTTTTGACAGTTTTTTTATTGAAAGATAATTGATTATATATTTGTGGGGTACAGAATTGAATATCAATACATGTATACAATATGTGGTGATCAAATAAGGATAATTAGTATATTCATGTTTACAAAATGTAATCAGTCTTTGTGACCCTTGACTTTTTTCTCACCAACCCCTCTCTCCCTTCCCCTTTCCCACCTCTAATAACCACAGTTCTATTCTTTTTTGTAAGTTTAAAGTATTATTGTGATTCTTTCCTTCTTCCTTTCTTTCTTTCATTTCTTTATTTTAGCTCTCACTTACGAGTGAGGACGTGCAATATTTCTCTTTCTGTGCCTGGCTTATTTCACTTAACATAATTTTCTCTAAGTTCATTCGTGTTTCTGCAAATGACAGAATTTCATATATCCAAAGGAATGGAAATCACCATATCGAAGGAATACCTGCATTCCTATGTTTATTGCAGCTCTATTTACAATAGCCAAGAGTTGGAATCAACCTAAGTGTCCATTGACAGATGACTGGATAAGGAAAATGTGGTACATATACTAAATGGAATACTACTCTGCCAAGTTGGAGGCTTTTAAAGCCACCATCAGCGTCTTATACTTTACCTACTAAGGAGAAGGAGTAGGAAATTATTGAAGGGTTTTAAGCAAGAGAGTGACATGATCTGCCCAAGGTTTTATAAAGACTATTCTCATTTGTAAAATGGAATAGGCAGTATTTTTAAACTGCAGGTCAATTCAGGGGGTTACCAATTTTTTTTTTTAATGACATAGAATAGAAAACATCAGAATGTCCCACAGGTTGCAAACGTATTGATTCTGTATACAAATATGTC
>NW_007758023.1:4059-6764 GCF_000696425.1 Galeopterus variegatus | reverse complement strand
CTTGAAACTTTTTTCTAAAAGAGGTTTCTGACCCAGCCTCAGGAGTGTATCAGATATGACAACAGTACTAAAAACTGTGCTGTGCTCTGTTAGTACATAGTTTTTAGAGCCTGGCTACTTACAGTGCGGATCACAGACCTGAAGCACTGGCATCACCTGGGAGCTGGTTAGAAATGCAGAATTGCAGGCTCTTCCTCAGATCTACTTAGTCAGCATCTGCATTTTAACAAGATCTCCAGAGGATTTGTGTGCACCTTGATGTTCAATACGCATGGTTCAGAGGTTGAGGTCTTGGTCACAGATTGAGTTCTCGTAGTAGTTGCCACCTATAATGAATTTGGTCTGGGAAGAGTTGATGACTTGAAGTCTTCACCAAGGACTACTAACCCCAACTAATAATGGATTTGTAATAATACGACTAAAATTCATATTACTTGCCTGGTCTAAGACCTCCATATGAATGACTCACATTGAGTTCTCACAGTTACTCTACGAGGCTGTGTTGATCACTATCCCTGTGAAACAGTGGAAGAAATGGAAGGTTCTGAGAGGTGACATGGCCTGTGTGTGGAGAAATTTAGTTGAGATCAAGAAGGAAACTGGTTCCTAGAGAGAAACCCCTAATGGGGCAAATGTTCCAGCATGGAAGAACTCAGATGGATAAGGAAAAGCAAGAGTCTTGATGCCACCTTCGTGTCAAGGGGCTGCTACAGCATGGAGCATGGTGGTGGCCTATGGATGTGTACAGTTCTAATCCCAAGTCATGGGAACAACTGCTTTGTGTTTTGACAATTTGGCTCCAAAATAATATCCTGAAAATCCTACCCAAGTGAGAGAGAGAGGAGCCAAGTGTATCATCATTTGAAGTTATCTCTTACCTTATACACTGGGGAAACTTCTTATTTCTACGTGACCCAGCGTGCAGACACAAATAACCAGTACTCATGAGAAAATCAGGTAAATTCAGCACTTTGTGATTGTAACTGAGGCTCTCGCACTGGCATGTTTGTAGGACCAACTCCGCAGATTCTGCACCATTTTTTGCTTTGCTTTAACATGCTGCAGATGCAAACCCTAAGAGAGAGAAATGGATGAATTCATTGAGAATGATGGTGTTTTAAGCAGCAGCCCAGTGAGAATATCACTTGGAGTTAGCTCGCCCGTGCCACCTTCGATCGAGTTCTCTACCTTCCACTTTGGTCTATAAGCACTTGCCTGTGGAAATCACTTCTTCTATATCTGCGAGTCAGGGAACAGGCCGTCCCAGAACCATGGCAACCAGCATGTGTGAGAGAAAGAACATCCTGAGGACAGGTCACTAAGCACTTCCTGCCACCTTAACCTGAGGACAGCAGAGGGACACCAACACTTCCCTCTGCCAAAGGGACCAAACCCAAACCCCAACTCTGAGGTGCACAGTCTAGTAACTTTTAAGAAAATGTTTCATAGATAATTTTATACCTCAAAGAGAGTGTCAGTGCTGTGGCTTCTGGAAGTAATGGATTTTGGCAATACTAGCAGGGATTTCACATGCTTATGTGCGAAGGGACCCTGTTTCTTTTCCACATGCTGTGGCTGCTGGGTGCCAGGGGTTTGGAGCACAAATGCTTGCTTTCATCATCTTGTCTCCACCATTTAAGGGCTGTGTGTCCTTGGAGAAGTCACTAACCTTCTCTCTGCCTGTTTTCTCACTAACAAAATAAAGAGCAGTGCCCAGATGTAGTGGGTATTTATCATGTTTTCTCTTTGCCCCATGCCTTTTAGACACCCTTCCTATGCTCAGATAATTTCTCATCCAATGAGTCCTGCCTCGCCAAGGTGGAATCCAGAAACTGGCTTTTCCAGCCTCCATTGCACTAGGCTCTGCCGTAAGGAAATGCAAAATGTGTTGGGCATTAAGATCAAGGTCCAACAGTGATGAGTCAGGTCACCTTCAAAGCTCAGTTTGGAGGTGTCTGACCTCTACTTAGAGGCGGTCTAGGTACAGAGGAAAAGAGATTATAATCAACGCACCCATCATGTAGTCTAAACCACTAGTACTATTGTTGTATGTAAGTTCCTTCTGTACATTGTCTTCAGCTCATCTTCAAAACAACCATTGGTTCAATGTTCCACTTCCTATGACTGTGTAACAAAAAAATCACCCCAAAACTTAGTGGCTCAGAACAACTGACATTTCTTATATCTAATTATTTATGTGGGCCAGGAATTCATCAGCAGCCTGGCTTGATGGTTCCAGTGTGGGGGTCCTCCTGAAGGTACAGTTAGTTGTTGGCTGGGGCTGCAGTCAAGTGAAGGGCTGTTTGGGGCTGGAGGATCCACTTCTGAGATTGCTCCTTCACTTAGCAGCTGGTCTCCACAGGACTGCTTGAGTGTCCTTACAGCATGGTGGCTTTCTCCAGAGCAGGCCAGCCAAGAGGCTAAGGTGGAAACTGTAATATCCTGGCAGACACATCACTTTTGCTGTGCTCTATTGTCCCACAGGTCATCTCTGAATCAGTGTGGGAAAGACTGTCCAAGGGCATGAATACCAGGAGGTGAAGATGGCCGGGGGCTGTCTTTGAGGCTGGCGGCCACACTCAGTGTTCTTGCCCTCCAGCACAGGTGAGGAACCAAGAGTCAGGACGGCTGGGACTCAGGAGCGCAAGGCCACACGGGGACTGTGCAGCTGGAATTTGAAGCCAGTACCATCTGATTCCCAGGAC
>NW_007758023.1:2422-3512 GCF_000696425.1 Galeopterus variegatus | reverse complement strand
CAAGGCCACACGGGGACTGTGCAGCTGGAATTTGAAGCCAGTACCATCTGATTCCCAGGACTGTGTTCCTCTCCAAGCTACAATTAAGGGTGCATTTATCATGTATTTTGATACAATTATGTTAGTATTTTCAGAAACTTCTTCAAAATCATGATATTTTTGGGCCAGCCCCGTGGCTCACTCGGGAGAGTGTGGCACTGGTAGCACTGAGGCTGCAGGTTTGGATCCTATATAGGGATGGTCGGTGCGCTCACTGGCTGAGCGTGGTGCAGACAACACCATGCTGAGAGTTGCGATCCCCTTACAGGTCAGAAAAAAAAAATCAAGATATTTTTTGGAATGTAATCATGGAAAGAAACATGGACATGTGGGATGGACAAGCTGAACAGGAAGCCTTGCTTTCTTTGGTCAATATATGCCTCATTTTATTATGGATGAAATTATGCCTTTTGCCTGGGTGCCCCTGTCCCCTTTAAAATTCTTTTTCTTTTCTAAGTTGATGGGTGATTTAATGAGTTCTCTCATACAAACACAGGAAAACAGAATCCTAGCTTTGTTTTTTTATATAACTCCAAAACTAACTTATAGATTTCTAAAATGATCAAATAGTCTATTAGGACTAAAACTACTATCTTAGTCAGCTTGAGTGGCCAAAACAAAATACCATAGACTGGGTGTCTTAAACCACATGAATTTATTTCTCATGGTTCTGGAGGCTGGGAAGTCTAAGGTCAAGGTGCAGGCCAATTCACTTGTCCGGTGAGGGCTGCTTCCTGGCTCACAGACAGCCACTTCCTCACTGTGTCCTCACACGGCAGAGAGAGAGCAGCTCCGGTCTCTCTCCCTCTTATAAGTGCGCTGGTCCTGCCTTGGGGCCCCAACCTCAACATTTCATCTAAATCTAATTACCTCACAAAGGTCCCAGCTCCTAATATCATTAAATTGGGGATTAGAGATTCAACATATGGATTTTGGGGGGACACAAACATTTAGTCCACAACAATGACATATGCTTTCTGACTCAATAATTTCATTTTGGGTAATTTATTTCAGAAATAAAAGCAACCATGTGTCAGGATGTAAGTGTGAT
>NW_007758023.1:0-997 GCF_000696425.1 Galeopterus variegatus | reverse complement strand
ATCACATACACGAATGTCCTCTGATTTCTGAGGCAGGAATATCTTGGTGTTAAAAAAAAAAATTGATCAGTGCTTTTCATGCCTGCTGCAGTGTGGAAGGAGGATGTTAACTGGGACTTCCTAGTTTTTCCTGCTTTTGTCTGTAAAAGGCAGAATCTTCCAGACAAATATTTCTTGACATGACAGCTTGTTATAAATGCCTCACCACCCTCACCTTATCCAACTAACTTAGGGTAGTGGAGACTCAGGAATTAAAAATATTTTTAACTTAAAATTCTAACAACAACAAAAAAAACTTGCCATCTCCAATTCCAGCAAATTTTTTTTATATTAATCAGAAGAAGTATCATCTCAGAGAGTTCCTACTGTTTTGGGTGCTGCAGTTTACCTGAGTGTGTGTTCTGAGGGCACACGTGGGGACTCATCTGGGCAGAGAATACACTGCTATTGGAAGAGCCCTGCCCTCCTGCCTGCCAGCCTGTCTGGTCACGTTCTCGGAGGGCAAAGGTGCGGCTGAGGCTGCATCAGGCCGCGGGCTAAGAACCTCCAACTTCAGTTTTGGAAGCAAGTCTCTGCTCCATTCAAGGGTGGTTCTCGGGCATTTAGTGCATTGATATGTCCTTACCTTATTTCTTTGAAACTCCTGAAACATAAAACTTTTTCAGGAGATGATAAACAGAGAATTTTGGCCAAACTGTAGCAAGTGGTTAATGAATGTGCTGCTGTCCAGAGCAGAGAGCAGACAGTGGCCTCCTGGAGTGTGGGGGACCTGCCCCTGCACCACCAGCAAGTGCAGGAATTCTGTTTTTCCTCCAGGTTCTTTGCCTTAAAGCCTATTTTTCAGATCTAGAGACAATGAGCAATTTGTCTTTCCAGAGATGTACTAGCCAATGGTTTCTCGAGTCACAGACGTAGGTTAATTCCAGGTTAATTCTTTTCTTTGCATATAGGGAGAGTTGATGAGGGTCTCGTGGTAAAACAAGTTCCCCCACATTGA
>NW_007758022.1:6515-6764 GCF_000696425.1 Galeopterus variegatus | reverse complement strand
ATTATCTCGCTCTGATGAATTTAGTTAGATTCATGTGCTTGGTCTAATGAGTTTACTTTGATTGATGAGCTCGGTCTGATGAGTTTACTTCGATCGATGAGCTTTGTCAGCTGAGTTTCCTTAGATCAATGTGCTTCGTCTGATTAGATTAATTAGATCGATGAGCTTGGTGTGATGAGTTTACGTAGATCGTAGGGCTTGGTCTGATGAGTTTAATTACATCGATTAGCTATCTCTGATGAGTTTACT
>NW_007758022.1:4155-4841 GCF_000696425.1 Galeopterus variegatus | reverse complement strand
CGATTGAACATCTTCGTCTGATGAGTTAACTTAGACCAATGAGCTTGGTCTGATGAGTTTAGTTTCATCGATCATCATGGTCTGATGAGTTTACTTTGATCGATGATCTTGGTCTGATGAGTTTGCTTAGATCTATGAGCTCGGTCTGATGACTTTACTTACATCGAAGGGCTTGGTCTGATGAGTTTACTTGGATCAATGAGCTTGGTCTGATGGGTTTACTTCGATCGATGAGCTCTGTCTGATGAGTTTACTTAGATTGATTAGCTTTCTCTGATGAGATTACTTAGATCGATGAGCTTAATCTTATTAGTTTAATTAGATCGATGAGCTTGGTGTGATGAGTTTACTTAGATTGATATGCTTGGTCTGATTAGTTTACTTTGATCGATGTGCTTGGTCTGATGAGTTTACTTTGATCGATGTTCTTGGTCTGATGAGCTTACTTAGATCAAACATCTTGGTCTGATGAGTTAACTTAGACCAATGAGCTTGGTTTGATGAGTTTACTTTCATCGATCATCATGGTCTGATGAGTTTACTTTGATCGATGTTCTTGGTCTGATGAGTTTACTTAGATCGAACATCTTGGTCTGATGAGTTAACTTAGACCAATGAGCTTGGTTTGATGAGTTTACTTTCATCGATCATCATGGTCTGATGAGTTTACTTAGATCGATGAACTT
>NW_007758022.1:3306-3576 GCF_000696425.1 Galeopterus variegatus | reverse complement strand
TGATGAGTTTAATTAGATCGATGAGCTCTGTCTGATGAGTTTACATAGATCGATGAGCTTGGTCTGATGAGTTTAATTAGATCGATGAGCTTGGTGTGATGAGTTTACTTAGATGGATTAGCTTTCTCTGATTACTTTACTTAGATTGATGAGCTTGGTCTTAAGAGTTTTCTTAGATCGATGAGCTCGGACTGATGAGTATACTTAGATCGATGATCTTGCTCTGATGAATATACTTAGATCGATGATCTTGCTCTGATGAATTTACTT
>NW_007758022.1:2547-3059 GCF_000696425.1 Galeopterus variegatus | reverse complement strand
TAGCTCTGTCCGATGAGTTTACTTAGATCAATTAGCTCTGTCCAATGAGTTTACTTAGATCGATAAGCTTGGTCTGAAGAGTTTAATTAGATCAATGTGCTTGGTCTGATGAGTTTACTTAGATCGATGAGCTTGTTGTGATGACTTAACTTGGATCGAAGGGCTTGGTCTAATGAGTTTCTTTATATCGATTAGCTTTCTCTGATGAGCTTACTTAGATCGATGAGCTTGGTCTGATGAGTTTACATAGATCAATGAGCTCAGTCTGATGAGTTTACTTAGACCAATGAGCTTGGTCTGATGAGTTTAATTACATCGATCATCTTGGTCTGATGAGTTTACTTAGATCGATGTTCTCGGTCTGATGAGTTTACTTAGATCGATTATCTCGGTCTCATGAGTTTACTTTGATCGATGACCTCGGTCTGATGAGTTTACTTTGATCGGTTATCTCGGTCTGATTAGTTTACTTAGATCGATGAGCTTGGTGTGATGAGTTTACTTAGGTGGAA
>NW_007758022.1:0-509 GCF_000696425.1 Galeopterus variegatus | reverse complement strand
CGATGATCTTGGTCTGATGAGTTTACTTAGATCTATGAGCTCGGTCTGATGTGTTTACTTTAATCGATGAGCTCGGTCTGATGACTTTACTTAGATCGATGAGCTCGGTCTGATCAGTTTTCTTAGATCGATGAACTCGGCATGATGAGTTTGCTTAGATCAATGAGCTCAGTCTGATGAGTTTACTTAAGATCAATGAGCTCTGTCCGATGAGTTTACTTAGGTCGACGTGCTTGGTCTGATGAGTTTACTTTGATAGATGAGCTCAGTCTGATGAGTTTACTTAGATCAATGAGCTCTGTCCGATGAGTTTACTTAGGTCGACGTGCTTGGTCTGATGAGTTTACTTTGATAGCTTGGTCTGATGAGTTTACTTAGATCAATGTGCTTGGTCTGATGAGTTTACTTAGATTGATGAGATTGTTGTGATGACTTAACTTGGATCGATGGGCTTGGTCTGATGAATTTACTTAGATCGATTAGCTTTCTCTGATGAGTTTACTTAGATC
>NW_007758021.1:6540-6764 GCF_000696425.1 Galeopterus variegatus | reverse complement strand
GGCACCGGCAGCCATGCAGTGGGAACCTTGTGGAAAATCAGATCCAACAGTGCCCTTGCTCTGCCCAGCATGCAACTGGGGCATCCAAAATCCTAATGGAAAACTAGCACCCAGACTCAGTCAGATCACTCAGCAGCAGAGGAATCAGATCAGTGTCCCTGTCCTCTAGGGCTCCCAGGCTAGGCAGGACCAGATGGCTGTGTAGGCTGGGCCCTGTTCAAGTC
>NW_007758021.1:0-1605 GCF_000696425.1 Galeopterus variegatus | reverse complement strand
AGATTAAAGATAATTAAATGATTGATAAACTGTTAACATCTTTCAATAATTTAAATAATGGTCTGTGAGAACATAGTGGAAGAAGGCAGAGAAAAGAAAGATCATGTAGTCTGGTTATTTGCTTGTTAAAAACTCCAACATATCCAAGAAAATTAGTTTGATTTTAAGAAAGGTGACAAGGAATCAGAAGATACCCTTTAACTAAACATTAGTAATTAAGGATATTTCTTCACAGAAAGTGAAAACAAAGCATCATTGGTCTTGGATATTTTGTTTTTTGTGTAATTAATGGATGCACAGGTTTTTTGTTTGTTTGTTTTTGTTTTCTAAATGCCACGATAAGCTTCAAATTTTTCAGTTGAAAAGTGGAATAAACCCTTCAGGCAGTGTATCCACTGTCCTGAAATTTCTTTTGGAAATATGCTAAAAACCAACCCAATTGTCTTTCACTTTCATGATTTAAGAGCAAACAATGCACAGAGCTGTCTGGCCTTGGTTTCAAACGTGCTGGGATCAAATTTGTATCCTCCCATTAGCAAACCTTGTGTTGTCAGGCCAAATAAATCAACTCTAGTAGGTTCTATACCTTTGTCTGTGAAAGAATGAAGATAATTTGTTTTATTTTATGGGAAGGGACTTAGCAAAATATCTGTATATAATTAGGAGCTCAATAAACAACATTTAAAACTGAACATACAATCAGTTGAGGCATCCCTTCAAGTCCCTGGCTTGATTTTAAACAGTATATAATAAAAATAATTACTTTATTTTAAATTATCATGCCCTATTATTCTCCACCTACAGTAAGCTTCTTCAGAAATTCAAGAACCACTGCAGATGATGCTTGACAAGAAATTACATTGTGTGCCATGCTATGGGTATGGTGGGACTGTTTTCAATTTATAGAGATAATATAAATCAAACAGCAAAGTCTTTGTTTCTTTAAAGAATTACAGTGGGGTTACATAGATTTGAATATGAGGATATCTCAGTTGCAGCTATTGTCAAATATTTTATTTTCTGATTTTCCTCCAAAAATTAGAAAAACCTCAAGTATACTGCTCAAGAGTGCCGATGCTGGAGCCAGACTGGCTGTGTTCAAACCTTGGCACTGGCTGCATAGTTGCTGTGGACATTGTGCCATTTATTGGCTACTCTGTTTCCTATTTGTAACACAGATAATAATGGTATCTTTCTCCAAAGATAGATGGAATGATTCAATTTTACTAATGTTTATAAAATGCTCAAAACCATGCCTGGTATATTGACACAGAAGTATTAGATATGCAAATTGAATATTATTATTACTCTACAATGTTTTTTTTCAGTTAACCATTTTTAAAAAATATTTTTCACACTTTATTTTCTTGCATCTCTGATGTTCAATTTGTGGTACTTTCCCTTAAGACTTTTAAGTCTTCGAACAGAGTGTACTAGGGATAAACTCTCCATTTTTTGCTTGCTAAAAATGTTTTTATTTCACCCTCCTTCCTGATATGCCATGCTTTGGGGTACAGAACTAAAGTTTATTTTTTTTCTGAGAACATAGTTTATATTTTCTGAGAACATATTATTCTAAGGTTTCAGGGCTTCTATTTTGCTAAG
>NW_007758020.1:6224-6764 GCF_000696425.1 Galeopterus variegatus | reverse complement strand
GAAACTAAAACAGCAAACCAAACTCACAGGAAGCAGAAGAAAAAAAAAAGGAATTGGAGCAGAAATCAATAAATTAAAAAAGAAAATCAATAGAGAAAATTAAAAACAAAAAATGGTTTTTCTGAGATCAATAAAATTCATAAGCCTATAGACAGACTAAGAAAAAGAAATGCAAGACAGAAATTACTAATGTCAGAAGTGAAAGTGAGAACCTCAGTACAGATTCTGTGGACATTTAAAAAGGTCATAAAGAAATACTTTGAACAACTCTGTGTGCACACCTTTGATATCCTAGATGAAATGGACCAAGTTCTGTAACAAAACAATTTGCCAAAACTCCCACAAGAAGAAATATACTGTCTGAATAGGCCTATATCTTTTATGAGAATTAAGAAAATAATAACATTCAACACAGAAAGCACACAGCCCAGAGGTGTTCACTGGTGAATCCAACCAAATATTTAAGGAAGAAATCGTTTTCAATTACTTATGATCTATCTCAGAGCATAAAATAGATGGAATACTGCCAAATCATTCTAT
>NW_007758020.1:0-687 GCF_000696425.1 Galeopterus variegatus | reverse complement strand
TTTAAAGGAAATTTATGGCATCACATGCCTATATTAGGAGACAAGAAACATCTAAAATCAATCACCTAAGTTTATACCTTGGGAAACTAGAACAGCAAACCAAACTCAAAGGAAGCAGAAGAAAAAAAAAAAAAGAATTGGAGCAGAAATCAATAAATTAAAATAGAAAATCAAGGGCCGGCCCAGTGGCGCACTGCTACAGTGCGCCGCTTGAGAGTGCGGCAGCACTCCCGCTGAGGGTTCGGATCCCACATACAGACCGGTTCCCGCTCACTGGCTGAGTGAGGTGCGGGTGCAGCAGCGAGGGTTGCGATTCCGTTGCCGGTCCCGGTCCGGTACGGGTGCGACACTGAGGGTTGCGGTCCGTTGCCGGACACGAAAAAAGACAAAAAGGAAAAAAAAAAAAAATAGAAAATCAATAGATAAAATTAAAAACAAAAAATGGTTCTTCTGAGATCAATAAAATTCATAAGCCTATAGACAGACTAAGAAAAAGAAATGCAAGACAGAAATTACTAATGTCAGAAATGAAAGTGAGAACCTCACTACAGATTCTGTGGACATTTAAAAAGGTCATAAAGAAATACTATGAACAACTCTGTGTGCACACATTTGATAACCTAGAAGAAATGGACCAAGTTCTGTAACAAAACAATTTGCCAAAACTCCCACAAGAAGAAATATACT
>NW_007758019.1:0-6764 GCF_000696425.1 Galeopterus variegatus | reverse complement strand
GCTCTTTAAAGTCTTAATAACAAGTCTAAACTCTTCCTTAACACAGCCTTCGGAGAGGCCCCCACATCTTCTATTTTTCAAACTAAACATCCTTGGTTCTCTCAACTATTTTCCACATGTCCTGGCTCTGTAAACCTTCACCAGTTCATTTACTCCTTCTATGGGTATTTATTGGATGCCTGCTGTGTGCAGGCGCACTGCTAAGACAGCTGATACAATGACGAGCCACATAGACAATTAAGCAGGCAATTGCTGTACAGGCGGGTAAGTGCTGTGTTGGTAATACACAGCATGCTGCAGGAATGCAAAGTCGGGATATTAAATCCTCACCTAAAAGATGAAGAACACTCCATGGAGACTTGAAAGATGAATCCAGTTCAGCTGGATGAAATAGAAGGGGTGGGGTTGTAGAAAATAATTTGAGCAGAGTTTGAATTCTACCTCTGGCTGCTCAGTAGTTGAGTGAGACAACTTGTGTCTCACAGTGAGTACATATGTGAGACATTTAACTTCTTTAAGCCTCAGTTTCTTCGTCTGTAAAAGGGGGATAATAGTACCACGCAGAGTGAGATGTGAACTGCCCAGCACAGTACCCGGCATACAGTAGATGCTCAAAAGAAATGGCAGCCATCATTACCAATATTATCATTGTCATCATCTGTCAGGGAGACCAGGGACATAATGGGCTCCTGAGGGGTAAGGTTGTATGCCTTGTCCCCCAAAAGCACCAGCCATCAAAGAAAAGAATGGTGGCTATGTCACCCACAAGGGGATATTCCCCTCCCACTGCTACCCACCCCCCAACACACATACACACACACACGTACACTGTGGGTGCAAAACACGTGGGCAAGCTGACGCTAGAGCATCTAGGAACTGAAGAAGGGGATGAGGGAGGGAGAGATTTGAGAAGAGATAAAGAGTTTCATAGAGAAGAGAAGGAGAGAAAGAAGGAGAGAGAGAATTTATAGGAGGAAAAAAAATCAAGTTATGTATTCATTGGCTAGGAAAGCTTTTAACTTTGTGATGTATTGGAAGTCAGGTACTGTGCTTTTTGGGTTCTGCCAGCATTAATCACAAGACAGGAATGAGAAATTTCATACAGGTTATTAAAAATGAATGATAAGAGAGGTTGGGTTATACATTAAACAGCACAGGCACGAAGGATGCATTTTACGGGGAACAGCACATCTGTGCTGAGCTGCGGCATGACAGTCACACCACTGGGCCCAGATTTCCGACTGTGACTGTGCTGCAGAGAATGCACAGTGGCTGAGGGTTAGAAAAGGGGAGATTTTACCTCGAAGCGTTTCATTTTTTAAAAAGTGTTGGCTATATTTAAAACAATTTGATAATGCATTAACCTTCATTTTTATAACCAGTTCTGATGATGAAGACACACCGGCCACTTGATTCTTTAGATGTGTTGTTGACCGCTGTGCTGTAAGAGGCCCTTTGCCAATTCCCCCTGGGTAGGAAAATGCTAGCAGCTTATTTTCAAAGCTTCAGAAGGGGTGGACTCAGCCTGTAGCTAGTTTATACTCTGCAGCTGCAATTTTCCCTGCAGATGTTACTCATCTTGAATTGTCTTTCTGGCTCAGGCCCCACAGCATCTCCTCCTACGATTTTTTCCTCCTGCCTATTCCTCGTAGATTTCTCTTCTGCCATGGTTCTCAAACTGAGGCCTCCAGAAATGCAACTTCTCAGGACCTAACCCAGACCTACTGAATCAGACACCTTGGGCATGGGCCCAGTAATGTGTGATCTAACAAGCCTTCTAGGAGCTTCTGATGCACAATGAAGTTTGAGAACCCCCGGTACACTGCCTGATCCTTTTGTCTCACTGCTAGCTCCATTGCCTAATCCTATCATCATATTCCATGTTTCCCTGCCTGATTCCACTACCCTGGCCCTGAGGCCCTGCCTGATCCCACTGTCCCATCCCTGATGTCCTGCTTAATCCTACTGCCCCAACCCTTCTGTTTGAAACTTCTTTATCCTTGGCCTCCAGAATATACCATCTTGGCTCTCCTACCTGGAAAAAGTGAAAGAAAACCAAAGATTGCATCAGGTGCCCCACATAGAATGGGAGTCAGGAAGGCAGGGAATTAGTGACATCACCATGTCCTAGATGACACCTGAGGGATCAATGACTTCAACCTCTTCCTTTCATGCATGAATAAACTGAGACCCACACAAGAAAACAACTTGCTCCAGGTCTCTTGCTAAGAAGAAGTTGAATCGAGACTGGAATCATGCTGAAGAGGATGAAGTCAGCCATCTGCAGCTCTCATTCACTCAGTTGCTCAATACACACTGAGCTGTGGGCAGGACCCGAGCCAGGATTGGAGGTCAGTGGAACCCTGCTATGACCAGCAGCAACAGCACCTCCAAGTATGGATGGGCATTTTGTGGTCTGCACAAAAGCTCCTGGGCAAGGAGCAAGCAGGGGCTGGAATCAGTATGTTCAAGAGAATGAGGTGCCTTTTCTTTGCTCCATGGCACATCTGCCCCTAAGCCATGCATCCCTTCCATAAAGGAGCCTGAGGGTTGGGCACCTTTTCTGTCTAGGTTTGCAGAAGCCTTGACAAGTTTGCCAAATCACTTGACCTCTCTGAGCCTCGGCTTCCTTGTCTGAAAATGGGATACAACAATAATCACCTTGCAGGGTGCCCCCCCCCCCGCCCCCATGGATTAAGTGAGCTAACATATTCCAGCTCATAGCAGGGGCTCAGTTAAATGAAAGTTGCCCTCCATAGGTGCTATGAGAAATAAAAAATATTCAGTCCCTATCTTCAAGGGATGTACAGTCTAATGGTAAAAACAAGGTGTTGGGGTGCAGAAAGCTATTGCCCCCAAATATGGTGTTTTGACATGTTGGAATAAAGAAACAGGCTCAAGGTCTCTCTGACCTCTGCCCTCCCCCTACCAGCCCCCACCTTCTGTCTCTCAATCCTCTGTCCCTCTCCAGAGCACAGGATGTTTTCTTATCTGCCTAAACTCTGGACCCGCCAAAGCAGACAATTATCTCTGGTCCTTTTCCCTGAATTTTCATGAACCTAATCACATCACAGGAAGGAAGACAAGTCTGTCAACACACCTGGACTGACTTTTGTCACAAACCATTGTCTTCTATTTTGGTCTCATTTAGTGTTTGAAGAGAATCATTTACCAGCCATTGTCTGCTCTGGGGGGCAAACAGACTTTGTCCCAGGCCATTGTGTGTTCTTTAGGCCATTGAGTCCCCCTAAGAATCTTTCATTCCTACATACCCCATATCCCCTTTTCCTATGAAAATCGGTACATAAACTTCTGTACTCCCCCGGCAAATTGGGAAATCACTCTTTTGTGATTCCCCCTGCCCAGCATGTTAAAATAATAAAATTTGTTATGCCTTTTCTTCAAATTAATCCCTTTATTAGTTGAATTTTCAGAGAACCTTCAGAGGATTGAAGGGGAAGCCTTCCCTTGGCCATACAGAAGCAAGCACAAAGATAACTAGAATATGGCTTCCAGTCAAGATGGCAGAATAGACTGTCCCCAGCGTCACTCTCTCCCACAAATCAACGAATTTACAACTATAAAAATGTAGCATCAGCCAAGCTGGGGCCACTGGAACTCCGGGGAAGAGGAGGAGAGACCTATAGAACTCATGGAGGCAGGAGAAACCACAATGAGAGAAAGAAAAAACTGCTCTCAGCGTTTCGGGCTGCAACAGCTTTAACGCTGGAGCGCATGGAGCAGGAGCTGGCAAAAGCCGCAGCTGTGCCCTTTAGATGGAGTGACTTGGAGGCAGAAGGGGAGAAGAGGACTTTGGTGGCCCCAGGACAGCAAGCCCACTAATAGGGTTCCTGTGGACCCACACAGGAGCAAGGAGCCAGAACAGCTGAAAAAGGGAGCCAGAGGCCGCTGAGTCAACTCAGGGGACCAGCGCAGGGCCCATCCCACGGGAATTGTTGGAGCATTGGTGGTGGGGGAGACAGGCTCACCAGGAGAAAACTGGGACACAGCAAGGACAGCTGATCTGCACCCCAATCAGCGCAAGACCACTCGGAGGAGACTGGTCGGGAATGCAGAATTGCATGGGGTGCAGTTTGATGAAAAAATTCAGGCCCAGATCAGAGTTTCTACACAACCCATGTGCACTGAGTACCTGGAGAGTCGGAAGTACCTATAAGGTCAACAGTTGAACCCTGAGCTGCACAAAAAGCTTTCCCTAGGGAAACAGTAGCAAAGCAGCAATTTACTCAACCACACAGCTCAAGTACTGGTTCCCACAGGAAGTTCCTCCATGTTAGAAATAACATAGGACAAAAAGTTGGTTCTGGTCCAGGTACACCAGCAATGCCTTGGGGCCCACCATGGGACAGGAGACATGGAACCAGGGGCAGGACCCCTGCCCACAACCACTCACATGATCAGCACCTCGGGGCCCTGCCCAGGAACCTGAGGATTAGAGCTGGGACCAGACCCTACTCCCACATCCAGGCACACCACCAAAGCCTCAGGGCCTGCCTGGGGACCCAGAGCTAGCAGCCGGGGACCAGACCCTCTTCCCACAACCAGGCTCACCACGCCAGTGCCCCAGGGACCCGGGGCATGGAAAAGGGGACTGGACCCCGCTCCCACAACCAGGTTCACTGCACCAGCGCTTCGGGGTCTGCCCAGGGACTCGGGGTATGGAGCCAGGGATCGGACACTCTCCACAACCAGGCACACTGCCAGCACCAGGCAGCATGCCAAAATCATCTTCTCCATGTGGGTGGCCCACCACAGCCACCACGATATCCATGGCTTCTGCGAAGGTGGCTAGATGCCAGAACCATCAGGCAGATGGTCCGCCAGCCACTGGAGTGCATTGACACAAGAAGAGTCACCAGCAGAGATAAAGAAAGGAGGAGGATGTCTCTCCCCACAGAGCCCATTTCAGAGTGACAGAAGAGGCATCTGCTCTATGATAGTATTGGGGGACCTGATCATGCCTCTTAGCACTGGACAGATCATGTGGGCAGCAAATCAACAGAGTAACCATTATTCTTTCAGAAGGAGAGAAGAAATCTAGGGTGATTAGAGAGGGGGAAGGGGGAGGGAAAAGGGGATGGGGAGAGACTGGACAAGGGGCATGAAGAATAATTATGATTTGTAACAATATATATGCTAGTAATATTGATTTGATCAACATATCTCAATGTTGAACCCAAAAAATATGTATAATCAATTTTGATTCAATAAAAATTTTTTTAAAAAACAAAAAACAAAGATAACTAGAATATGGATCTGTCTGAGGTAGGTACCACTGTCTCCCTTCGTAATACAAGGCACACAAGGGTCAACACCTTGGCAGAGGACCCACAGTGTGTGTGGCCCTTCGAGGGAGGGTCTCGACCGGCTGGGAGAAGGAGGAGGCGGCATTTGGCCTGGCTCTGGCTGACAATAGGTTTTAGCCGAAGAAGGATATATCAAGTGGAAGGAAGAGGATGAACAAAGCCCCGAAAAGCTCAGGGAAAGAGAAAAATGTTCTAACCATGGCAAAGTGGCTTCTGGGATGTAAGACTGGTGGCTTCAATGGGTCGGTCTCTCCAGGAGCCAGAGACTCTGATGGCTTCTGGCATCTGCTTTCCCTCCCTTTCTCAGGGTGCCAGCAAATGTGAATTAGGGGTATTGTTTTAGGATGTGGAAATCCACTTACTGGCAGCCAATGCTTGAAAATGGTAATAATTATCAACCTAGCAAAAACCTCCATTGGCAACACAGAGCAGGAAATTCTTACTTTCAATTCTCCGGGCCAGCCAACTCTCTGTCAGGCTGCTAAGTTAGAAGATTTCAGCTCCTTGAATGAAACGCATCGCAATTTTACTAATATTTTGATGTCAGGTTTAATTTGGGATAGATGCAAAAATGGAAGTAAGTACCTCATAATGTACTGTGATTTCCAAAGAGCAGAATTTGGGGCTCTATAAGGTGAATTCTTACCTTTTCTTCATCAGCTTTATTTTTTAAGTAGTAAATTAACTGAGCTGAAGAAATGTTACTAAATTCTTTGTCCTCTACTCCCTAACACTGTTGGAATCCTTCCTGGCACAGTGGGGGGTGTGGGGGTGAGAAGGTGGGAGTTCAGCTCCTGCTATCTATCTCCTGACCAGACTATGGGGCCAGACTCCTTTTAAATCTTCGTCTCCCACTTCTCGGACCTACTACCACATTGCCACAAACATGAATTCTGAGTGGGTGGTATTGAGGCAGAGGCGAATTTATTATAGGGAAAGGAAAAAGTTTCATTTTCTTTCTCTTTTTTTTTTTTCAGGTATACTGTATTTTATTTATTTATTTATTGCTTTACTCTGGTTTGTATTTTCTTTTCTTTTTAATTTATTTTTTTCAATTGATACATAATTTTATATATATATTTATGGGGTACAGAGTTGACTATCAGTATCTGTGTACAGTATGTGATGATCAAATCAATATTATTAGCATGTTCATCATTACAAAATGTAATTATTCTTGGTGTGCCTTACCCAATTATTCCCTAACTCCCCTCCCCCTCCCCCTTTCCCACCTCTAATAATTATTGGTCTGTTTTTTCCTTCTGAAAGTTCAACGTTTTATTGTGGTCTTTCCTTTTTAGCTCCCGCTTATGAGTGAGGACATGTGGTATTTCTCTCTCTGTGCCTGGCTTATTTCACTTAACATAATTTTCTCCAAGCTCATCCATGTTGCTGCAAATGGCAGCATTTCATTCTTTTTTTATGGCTGAGTAGTAT
>NW_007758018.1:3045-6765 GCF_000696425.1 Galeopterus variegatus | reverse complement strand
GGGACAGAGGTTATTATTGCCCATTACAGATGATGAAAATGAGGTTCAGAGGGATCTTCCCCAAATTCACCCTGCTAGCAAAAGAGCTACTCGTGGTGGAGCCGGGATTCTAACTTTGTTTATCTTACACCAGAGCAGGTCACTTTAATTGTTACTGACGATTTCACAGGGGGGGCCCAAGGGAGGGCATTTGAGTTGACCAAAGTCACACAGAGCAGAGGAGGCAGAGCTGGGACTTGAACCCAGGTCTCCTGACTCCCAGCCTTGGGTCTTCATCTCCCAATGATAACAGCTTCCACTCTCATCCAAGCCTGGTCCTCCCTGGTGATGGGTACCTGGGGCAGAATTCCTAGAGGCTGAATCTGGGAGAGTCTGTCCTGGTGGTTGGGGCTGGGGAGGGGCTCAGGGGATCCAGGTCCCAGCCCCAGTTCTCTCCTGTTCCCTGTCTAGGCCAAGTGGCAGCGCCTAGTGTCACAGGGCAGTGCCAATCTGGACATGTTTGAGCACATCAGCCTCATGACCTTGGACAGTCTGCAGAAATGTGTCTTCAGCTTCGACAGCAACTGTCAGGAGTGAGTCCCTGCCCAGTGCCTGGGAACTAGCCATGGACCCAAGGGAACAGGTAGGGGAGGGAGGGCTGGCCAGGGCAACCAGAAAAGCCTTCCTTGAGGAGGTGGGTCAGATCTGGGCACTGAAGGGCAGGGTAGGACAGAGAGAAACCATAGTCTTGCAGGCAGGGAGATATATTTAAGTAAAGGCAAGAACTCTAGGATGAGCAGAGCATGGGCAACAGACAGTGGAATGAGGTGTAGAGGTAGACAGATCCTACATCTCAAGGACATAGAAAAACTGGGCAAAGGGATGTGAACATTATCAGGAGGTTACCAGGCCAGTATGGAAGGTTTTTGCATTGATGATGGGCATGGTCAGAGCTGAGCTCTCCGAAGGACTGACATCATGTAGACAATAAATGGAGTTCACATTGGATGCAAAGAGCATAGAGAAAGTACTGGGCCTTGAACCAGTTGGAAACGCTTGGGGTCTGAGTTGTGTGGACTGAGATGGGATGGAGGGAAGAGAGTTTGGAGATACCCACTGTGTATCTGTGAGACCGTCTGCTTCTGGACATTCAGTCTCTTAATGGGAAGTAGCTCCGGCTGCTGGTGGGAGTTCCTTCACAGACTTCAGGTGTGTTACATTGTTGCCTCCTTTATGTCCTTATCCTGCAGGAAGCCCAGTGAGTATATTGCCGCCATCTTGGAGCTCAGCGCCCTTGTATCAAAAAGGCAACGTCATCCCATCCTGCACGTGGACCTCCTGTACTATCTCACTGCCAATGGGCGGCGCTTCCTCAGGGACTGCCGCCTGGTGCACGACTTCACAGACGCCGTCATCCAGGAGAGGCGCCGCACCCTCCCCGATCATGGTGTTGATGATTTCCTCAAGGCCAAGGCCAAGACCAAGACTTTGGACTTCATCGATGTGCTCCTGCTGAGCAAGGTGGGCTGCTCTGGGACCTGCATCCAAGGGGTAGAATGGATCTTTATGTCAAAGGTCAGATATAAAGAACTCAGACTGGATCCAGGGGGAACTGGGGAGCCCTGGAAACTATTGGAGAAAGGGACGAACAGGTCAGAGACAGATTCTAGAGATGACTCTGTGGAGTGCAGTCAGCAGAAGACTGCTAAGTTTAAAATGGGAATAGCCTGAGATTTTACTCTATTTACAACTTAGCAAGTTATTCTGCCATGTTATTTATATCTATATACCTGTATCTATGTGTTTGTCTAGGTCTATGTCTTTGCTGACAGATTCACCAAACCCCTGCCTAAGAGCAGCTCATTTATTACTTGCAGCAAGAACAGCAGCCAGAGTAGGATGGTAGCTCTGACTCCCGTTTACAAATTCTTTGAGGACAGCACCAAATATTTCCTGTATGTGTGGCAGAGTTTGCATCATAAGAAAGCCACCCACATGATGAGTCTTGGATAATACAGAACAGATGGGACATACTACTATTTTTCCTTCCATAGAGAGAAAGACATACACACACACGCACACATACAGACAGAGAGGAGAGAGAAAGAGAGGAGAGAGAGAGAGAGAGAGAAACACTTTACTTATTTATTCATTCTGAAATCCTCTCCAATGAGATGGCAATGTCTCCAGCTTTACAATCCAAATATTTCCAGGGGAGATAAGATTCTGGATCTACCACTTGGAATATGCACAAATATCTTTGGAGCAATACTTAATCTCTAACTTCCGAGACAAATTGCCATTCCACCATCCTGTAACCCAGGTTGCCAGTAATTTCTCCTAAAAGTTCTCATCATGCAGAATCATGAAAATATTCATGGATCATTGATTTCTCCCACTATGGATAAAAAACAGGGCTCAAGGTAGCCAGGGTGGAAGCCAGTGGGGTCGGGCTCTGGTGATGGTGACCAGGAGAGGTCTACGTGTAGAGTGAGCTTGGGTTTCAGGAAGGATGCTGGATATCCAGGATTGTCTCAGGTTAGACTCAGCAACTCACCGAGCTAGTGTGATATGCGGACATTGTCTTCTCTCCAGGATGAAGATGGGAAGGACTTGTCAGATGAAGACATCAGAGCGGAGGCTGACACCTTCATGTTTGAGGGTGAGGGTCACAGTGTGGGACTACAGTGGGAACAGGTGTCTCTCAATCCCAGGGATGTGGCTGTTGGACCCCGAATCACTCCATTCTGCCCATCTTCCCCTCCCCCATCCTCCCTGAGGGTCTCAATGTGAGGGCGCTGTCCACCCCTCCGGTGCTGAAGCAGCCCAGAGACCCAAGCCTGTCTGGCTACCCCTCAGGTCATGACACCACAGCCAGTGGCCTCTCCTGGGTTCTGTACAACCTCGCAAAGCATCCGGAATACCAGGAGCGCTGCCGGCAGGAGGTGCGAGAGCTCCTGAGGGACCGTGAGCCTCAAGAGATTGAATGGTGAGTTCAGGTCCTCGTGGCCTGTTCCTGAGCCCCTTTCATTGGCCCTGATCCTTAGGTGGGGAAAGTAGCAAGTAGTTTTTGTTAATTCTACAATTGTGACTTAGTGGGAAAAGAAGCAGAGCCCAGAGTCAGGGCCTGGTTAGCAGGTGAACAATTGCAAGTATTTGGAACACAAGGTCTGTGCTGTTGAGAGAATTAGTGGCAATGCCACTCAGCGCATATTCAGTAAATAAACTTCCCTCCACTCCCTTCCTTATCTCCCTAAATTAGCAATTTTTTCAAACACCTTCACTCTCTGGATGTTTGCTCCTCTTACCCTAATTCCTACACTTCTGACTAGTCCAGGGATTCACCAGGAACACCTGGGAGAAAGACTAATCCATGTCTTGTCCACAACACCTGCATCATCCATCCATCCTGTCTTTGTTCAGCAAACTCTCCCACACAGCCTTCCCATCTGCAATTTTTTACCCAGACCATTTCTGTGCTCTGGAGACATGAAAAGGACTCAGCCTGGGCCTCTGCCTTCCAGGAGCTCCCAGCCATGTGGGGGACCAGTCCCAGGTCAGGATTCTCCCAGAGAAGCAAGGCTGGGGTAGAAAAGTGTCTCAGAACAGACCTATGGTTTCAAGAGTTGGCAAAGGCAGAGGGGGAGAGGGTTAGGGAGAAATTAGGTAAGGGACACAAAGAATAATTACAATTGTAATAATAAACACCCCAATACTATTGACTCGATCATCACATATTGT
>NW_007758018.1:0-2168 GCF_000696425.1 Galeopterus variegatus | reverse complement strand
GGTGGCTGGGTGTCCTGAGAGACCTCACTGAACAGTTCTTTCTTACCTCAGGTCTATGACCCCTTCCGCTTCGACCCTGAAAACATGAAGGGGAGGTCACCTCTGGCTTTTATTCCCTTCTCGGTGGGGCCCAGGTGAGGCCAGCGAGCTTCTGGGCGGGGATGGGGTGATGGAGGTGGGGGTCTGGGCACGACAGTGGAGAAGGGCACAGGGAGGCGTGGAGTTGTAGATGGTCAGAGTTCCAGCTCTCCTTCCCTCCCATCCTCCAGAGGTTATGGGTAAAGTTCTGGGGATGGAGTTTGGTGGGGTAAGTCCAGGAGGGGTCTGTGGTGTGCTCCACGCCCCCACCCCATATCTGCTATTCTGAGTTGGGGGCTGGATTCAGGGCCCAGCTCAGGGGATACACAAGCCCACGTGGGGGTCTCAGGCAGAGTTAACCCCCCTTTGTGCCCCTCAGGGTAAGCAGGGTGGTGGTCCTAGTCCAGGTTTCCGGTACGATGGGGCCCGGTAAGGGGGTCCTTCGCGCAGTCAGAGCCCCCATCTCGGCCCCCAGGAACTGCATCGGACAGACGTTCGCCATGTCCGAGATGAAGGTGGCCCTGGCGCTCACGCTGCTGCGCTTCCGCGTCCTGCCCGACGACGAGGAGCCTCGTAGGACTCCAGAGCTGATCCTGCGCGCGGAGGGCGGACTCTGGCTGAGGGTGGAGCCGCTGAGCGCGGGCCCGCAGTGATGCACCCACCGCCCCTTGGTCTGGGAACCCACACCGAGCTCACCCACCTACCTTTGCAGACTCCCAGGAATAAAACTGTGCTGTTGACTCTGCCTGAGCTTCACCGAGAGCAAGCAGGGGGCGCTGGGGGACCGCGGGGAATCCAGGGAGCAGGCACGGGTTGGTGGATGTGGGGCTGGTGTGTCTGAGCCCAAGACCCCGACTGCCTCTCTGGCTGACCACAGGGTCCCCACCCTGATGGCAGGTTCTCCCAGAGCCCAAGTATGGACTTTATCCTGCATTTGATAGGGAGTCATGGGAGGTGTTTGAGCAGGAAAGAGACCAGGGTTATGGATGGATTTAAGGAGCAAGACTGAGGCTCTGGTTCAAGAAGGAGAGCCAGTAGAGACAGAACCATTCGTCTGTGCTGTGGGTGTCTCCCAAGAAAGGACATGGCCAGCCCAGAACACAGGGGAGGAGGCCTGCAGCTTCCATCCTGGCAGCCTCTCCAGGATTCCAAGTTCCCTTCGTGCTCTTGCCAACGTCCCACCTCTGTCAGTTGTTTGCTTCTGTCAGGTCTCTCTGTGACCTCCATCCCCTACCTTCAGAGAGTCCCCTCCCTACTCCCTTCTAGGCCCCCTGGTGCTGCCCAACACTGTGGACAACCAATCCTGGCTGAGCACACACTGTCCACCAGTTGCCCTCACAAGAGTGTTAGGGGAGGCCTCATCCGCCACATTTCACCTCCAGGTTTCTCCTTCATTCCCATCACAGGACACACTGTCCCATCTTAGGGTGGGTTGGGGATAGAACCATCCTATTTGACACTTGAAATTCAAGGCCACACTATTGGAAAAACAAGTCACCGATCAACAGCATGAGATCTGGAGCCAGACTACTTGGGTTCCTCTCAGCTCTGCTGTGTGACTTGGGTAAGTTACTTCCCCTCTCTGTGACTCAGTTTCCTCAACCATATGAGGACAGCAGCCCTACCTATTTCAGGGTTGTCCTGAGGGGTACATGTAAAGGATTTAGAGCTGAGCCTTGTGCATAGTAAATGCACAATAAATGTGGCCATTGTTACTTCTCATAAAGTCTGGCTATTCAGGCACCTTACACTTCAATAGAGTTATTTCTGCTGTGACTGCTAAGACTGTGTCTTGGAAGTCAAAGGCAAGAATTCTAGTATTTGTGCTCATTGAGTGAGCTCTTCCCCCTTGAGCTGTGCATATAGGAGGCAATAGTTTCAGAATCTGCAGGGACGAGGGCACCCAGAAGTGCAAGGGGATAGGAGAATCCTCAGTTAATGTCTCAAATTATATCCTACTGTGAGCACTGATCTCTTTTCATAGCCTAAGGGCCTGCAACACTGAGTCCCTGGCTGACCCCTCCAATCTCCTCTCCAGCTGGTCTCCCTCCCTCACTGGGCCTAGATTCTGATCTCCTAGTAGACTCTGT
>NW_007758017.1:6252-6765 GCF_000696425.1 Galeopterus variegatus | reverse complement strand
GGGAGACCGAGCAGCCCAAGGCAACAAAGGCCAGGAAAGATGGCAGTGGCGACGCAGAGATAAAGAGGAAGGCATGGGAAAGGCCCAGCTCTGGGAGCTTTGTGAGTGACCCCCAGCCCAGCCCCGCTTGGGGGCAAAGGCTCGCCCGGCCCCCGCCTATCACACCAGGCTAGGCACTTTCATCAGCGCTGCCTCCATTTTCTCCGGAGGGGGGGCGGAGCCGGCCACCTCAGATCAGGCAAGCCAGCCATCTTCGCTTGGCGTGGCTCCTCACTAAGCCGTGCCACTTGTGTGCCTCAGCGCGGGGCCCTACGGGGCCTGTGGACCGGCCACCAATCCCACTCCACCCGCGGATCTCTGGTGGGGCTGGTGGCATGGGGAGCCCCTGGCCAGCATCGGGAGGTCAGGGAAGAGGATCCCGGCCAGACTCACTCCACCACACCTGGGGCTTTGGCCCCAGGTAAACTCCCTGCTTCCGGGAGTCAGATACCATCTCTGTGGCCTTCAGTTTGG
>NW_007758017.1:0-573 GCF_000696425.1 Galeopterus variegatus | reverse complement strand
AAAAAAAAAAAATTTAAACCATTTCAAGTATCTTTTCAGACCAAAATAGATTAAAACCAGAAATCAATAACAAGTGAAATTCTGAAAAATACACAAACACATGGAAATTAAACAACATGGTCCTCAACAAAATATGTATCCAAGAAAAAATTAAACAGGAAATCCAAAATGTTTTTGAAACTAATAAAATAAAGACACATCATACCAAAACATATAAGATACTGCAAAAAGCAGTACTAAGAGAGAACGTTATTGCAATAAACACTAACATCAAAGAACAGAAAGATTTCAAATCAACAACCTAGTGCTACACCTCAAAGACTAGAAAAACAAGAACAATCCAATCCCAAAATTACTAGATGGAAAGAAATAATTAAGATCAGAGTAGAACTAAATGAAATAGAGGCCCCCCAAATAGTACAAAAGATCAATAAAATAAAAAGTTGTGGCTTTTTTTGAGAAGATCAATAAAATTGACAAACCATTACCTAGGCTAACAAAAACAAGAAGAGAGAAGACCCCAAAATTAAAAATCACAAGTAAAAAAGGAGACATTACAACTGATACCACAGA
>NW_007758016.1:5794-6765 GCF_000696425.1 Galeopterus variegatus | reverse complement strand
ACCCCGTTTTTTAATTTTTAAAATTAACAATAGATCATTAAGTATTTTTCATGTTACTGCACGGTCTTTATAACCATGAGGTTTTGTCCCCACCAAACGTTTCCATCATCATGTGGTATCATTACTAATTAACCATTTCCCTAACATAGATATCTGGTTTCCAGAACTTTTTTTCTGCTATTAAAAACAAAACTATGAAGAATTGCTTCATGCATGCAGTTTTTTTCCCTCCCATAAACAGGAGATCAAAATGTAGCTTTGGGACACATATAGCCTGGCATGTGCTGTCTGGGAGGGGACAGCCTCGGGGGGAGGTGTCCCAGGGCCTACACATCTATGTGGCAGATCCTCCTACCATGGCCATCAGAACAGGCCTTCCAGACCCAAGTCAACTCAAGCAGGCTCTGCTTAGGATAAGCCACCTTTTCTCCATCTTCTGCCTGTAAATCAGATTGCCCCCTGACATGACTGAAATAGTCTGGGCTGGTCGTTTTTGCCATGAAAGGCCCCTTCTGGGCCTCCAGGAAAGAGCTGGGCTTGCCTTAATGTTTAAAAAATCTTTAAGTAAAGATGAATCTGAATTGTGTTTTCTTCTCTCTCTCCACCCCTGGCTCTGCCCACCCCTCTGCCTTCCCATTCCTCTCCCTCTGGTACACCCACTGCTCCTCCCAGGATATTGTACGAGGCTCTGCAGACTGCGCAAGCCCAAGCCAGGGTCATCCTCTTGGGTGGTGCCTGGGGCACTTCCACAGGTGTAGTGCCTCCGATGCAAAGCTCCATGCATACTGCTGAGACCTTCATGCTCGCACTCGAGGCACCCAGCAGCCTCGGGTTGCACCTTTCAACCGTCATGATGGTGAGCTGCGATGTTGGAGGGCTTTGTCTCAGGCAGCAAGAGCCCTGGAAAACTTCTGGAATGCCTGAAAGATCCTGGTCTCAATCGTGCCACCAACCTTCACAGTTGTTCTGAA
>NW_007758016.1:0-842 GCF_000696425.1 Galeopterus variegatus | reverse complement strand
TCCCTGATATGACAAACCAAGCCCTCCAGGTTCTTCCAGACCCTCCACACTGCAAGGTCAAGACCAGGCTCCATGGTGAGAAGCACCATGAGCAGCTGCTGTTTTCTCAGGTTCTCAGGTACTCTGAGGACCGGGCCAGATGCAGGCTGATCACCCCACCCCAGCTTACCCTGGACTTTCCTGTTTTTAGCATTGAAAGTCCCACAGCCCTGGAAACGCCTCAATCCCAGGCAAACTGGGATGGCTGGCTACTCTAGAAAATCTGAACGTTGTCCAATGGAAGGGGGTCAGTCTCTTTAAGAAAAATAAAAAATTAGGGATGTGGAAGGGATGTGTGAATGAGGGGCCCACAGGCTGAGGCTTCAGTAGCTTCATCTACTTCCGCCAAGGAAAGAGTTCCAACTTTGGAGCCAGCCCGAACTGGATATGAACTCAGGCTCTGCCCTTCACTGGCTGTGTGTGCCTGGACAAGTGACTTACTGTCTCTGAGCTTTAACTCCTTCCTCTGTAAAGCAGGGGAAATCACACCAGGAGTACTATGCAGGTTAAACGAGATACTATGCGTGAGAGTGAGTACACACTCAGACACACACACACGCCCGCTTGCAAGTGGATTGCACCCTCTCTGTCCCTCTCCAGTGCAAGTCTGTTGACTGAGTGAACTGAGGAGGAAGAAGTCAAAGGCCCTAGAACCCCCTGGTGAGATGGGCAGACAGGACACAGGAGAGCCGGCTCTTCTTGGTATACCGTCGAGACATCTGCTCCCGGAAACCTTGGCTCTGTCTCCAGCTCCTTGGATAACCTACAGCAAGCCTCGATCTCCTTATCTCTATATAAAACTT
>NW_007758015.1:5916-6765 GCF_000696425.1 Galeopterus variegatus | reverse complement strand
AATTCATTTCAGACTCTTTAACACCTACATTCCCCCAAATCCTCTAAAACTACAAAAGTGGTCCTGTCCTCCCTGTTAAGGGCTAGCCTGTCACACTTGCTTGAAGACAATATATAGAGGTATCTTATTTGCAAGAAAATACATGTATCTACCACTAATATCTACCACAAACACCTCCACAGACCTCCAGACCAATACCTAGGATAAAGTCACAGCATAATCCAGTGAGGAATCACAGGGTCTGTTAAGGGAGAAAACAGATTATGTGTGAAGGAAGCTATAGAACCTCGCCAACGTGAATGCACAAGAAGGAAGTGGGACAGTACTTATGGACTGGATTCTTTCAGTGCCAAATCAATGGAGGTATGTAAAATTAAATAGGGGAGACTTTATTGCCATGGGAGCACTCTCTTATGATATTGAATTTAACACCTGGCAAGGATCATGGGAGACATGATAACACAAAACTAGGGTGGTTCTTGGAAGTTTGAAAAAAGTTACGGTCTACATTAAGAAGAAATCGCATGGAAAACAAGGAAAAGGATAATGAGTCTCAGAGAAGTAGACATGCTAGAGTGGATATACTACATAAAGCCAGAAAATCCACCAGTCAAAAATATTCCACGGGGGGACACACCATTTACCAATGAGAGAAGTAATGTGATGGTGTGTTCTCAATAACAGTGTTGAGAGTCTCCGTGGTGGCTATCCTCTATAGACTAGGGCCAATACATAATTAGGCTCTGGTGACTACGAGAATGAAAGGATTTCAAAACAATTGAGGTTAGGTAGTAGCATTTAACCATGAGAAACAACGTGGGCGCAATTATCATAATAAGCTGTGATCCT
>NW_007758015.1:0-713 GCF_000696425.1 Galeopterus variegatus | reverse complement strand
CACTCGACTCACAACTTTATTATTTCCTTTCCTTCACAAGCATTTGCTGTCTGGAATGTTCTCTGATCAATAATCATGTTATCCCTTTTTCCTTAAATTATCAAGAAAAACTCCTTTAAGCACTATCTTTTGTTATTAACACAGGAGACTGCCGTATTGTATCCCCTCAGAAACATTTTAATTCACCAGGGTTTTTTTTCCCCTCTGCACCCAAGATATATACATGTTCTACCAGCTCTGCATTGAGGAGAACAATGGCACAAGACTTGCACTTGCCCTCAAGGAACTCACAGTCCAGTGAAGAACAGAAGAGAAGGCAAGCACAGGCACTGGAAATTCAGACCAGACTGGATGGTGAGGGAGAGAGGTTTAGGGAAAACCAAGTCTTTAGGCCTCTGCACAGGTAACCACACATTAAATCCACACAGACACATCTGAAATTGAACTTACTTCATTTATCCTGCAAAAGCTGCTCACAGCTCTGTAATTAACTGAGAAAGAACCCCCTAGACTCCAAGTGTTTTCTAGATAGTTTAATTAGGACAAAAGCTCAAGAGGCAGGAGACACACATCTCAATCAGAAAGGCACAGAGAGGTCCCTCAGATAGCCTAAGGCACACAGCAACAACAGCAAATGTAAACACAGTTTTATATCTTCAATGTTCTGAGATTTCTATAATGTAGATTTTGTGGCATGTTTCAAATCCAAGCTT
>NW_007758014.1:6003-6765 GCF_000696425.1 Galeopterus variegatus | reverse complement strand
CAGGGTCCCCCTTATTTGTGATTTCACTTTCCACAGTTTCAGTTATCCACCGTCAACTGTAGTCTGAAAATATTAAGATATTTTGAGAGAGAGAAAGACCACATTCACATAACTTTTATTACAGCCTATTGTTATAACTGTTCTATTTTAGTATTATTTATTGTTGTTAATCTCTTGCTCTGCCTAATTCATAAATGAAACTTTATCATAGGGATGTATTTATAGGAAATAACATAGTAAACATAGCATCTGGTAATCTTTGTGATTTCAGGCATCCACTGAGGGTCTTGAAACGTACGCCTCAAGGATGAAGGGGGGACTATTGTATAACAAAAGCACACAGGACTGGTTGATATTTATATTAAAAACCTCTAAAAGAAACTACCTGCTAATGCTGAATTCATCCCTTCGGGAGTCTTAGAATAAGTGTTAAACTATGTTTAACCATGACCAAGTTATGAATCCATGACCATGGATTCATAACTTCCACAAATGCACCTGCACACACTCACATGCACACATACACACACACTGCACCCCTTCCACTGGGCTTAATGATGAACATTCTCATAATTCCGAGTATTTCACACCAGAATGCAAAGAGTAAGAGCACAGCTTTCTTTGTATTGTTAAGGGATGTCTCAGCTACATTAGGCAGATCAGAAACATTGAGACAAAATCTAGGAAATTATGGTCATGGGCTCATAACGATGCCCATGAGCTAATTGACCTGCTATTCTCTGATATGGAACTTTATGAGCT
>NW_007758014.1:0-709 GCF_000696425.1 Galeopterus variegatus | reverse complement strand
CAGGGTCTATTAAACAACCAGCTCTCATGGGAACTAATAGAGCAAGATCTCACTCATTAATCCCCCCTCCCCCAGGGACAGCATTAATCCATTCATGAGGGATCTGCTACCATGACCCAAACTGCCACATTGGAGATCAGAATTCCATGAGTACTGGGAGGACAATACATCCAAACTCCATCAGAGACCCTGTCCTAACGCTTTTTCTGGATAACATGATGTCTTTATGTCATACCTAGAATGGTGACAGATGAGTCTGAGGCAATACATGGAGAGGAGCAGAGTGAGAGGAATCTCAGAGGTGTGGAGCTGGGACCCTGATGCACCAGAGCCTGGAGCCATGCTGCTTCAGCACTTTCATTACCTGAGAACATACATGTCATTACTGATTAAGTCTGCTTGAATAAGGGTTTCTGTAGCCAGCAGCCAAGGCAACATAAATATTTCTATTTCTAATTTATCTAACCATTTATCCATCTCTCTTTCTCTCTCTGTACTATATAGATGTTGTCTTAGTTCAGGCTTCCATAACAAAATACTGTAGACTAGGTGGCTTAAACAACAGAAATTTCTTTCTTATGATTCTATAGGCTGGGAAGTCCAAGATCAAAGTGCTTTCTCATTCAATTCCTGGTGAGGGCTCTCTTTCTGGCTTGCAGACAGCTCCCTTCTTGCTGTGTCCTCACATGGCCTTTCCTTAGTGTGCGCA
>NW_007758013.1:5926-6765 GCF_000696425.1 Galeopterus variegatus | reverse complement strand
GGAGGAGGAGTGGGGCATATGCAACTTCTAATGTCATTTTGAAAAAAAATGCAGGAAAAGGACATGTCTTAGAATCTGTATTACACTATGAAGAGGTTAGTCTAATTAATTATAATTAACAAGCAAAATTTGAATATTAAAATGAAAATAATCAAGTGTTCAAAGTAAGTTAATTTCTGTTTGAGGGGAAAACAGCACGCTTTTGTTGGAAAAGCATATTAAGTCCAGTACTATTGGTATTTACAGAACTGTCTTTGATAATATATTTGCATTATTCTGTGCAGTATAATGACATATTTGTACAGTATTTTTAATAGATGTCTGCTCGTTTTGATGTATGAATTTAAAAATTTAGGATATGTTAAACTATTGAGTTTTTCTGAGATTTTATATGTATATTGCTGTTGTTGTGCAGATATAAGCAAACACGAAAAATATATACCACTTTGTAAAAAAGCTTATTATACACACACTAATACAAAATAAGGAAAAGTTTGTACTTATTTGCATATATGATTTATTACTTTGTTTTTCAATATTCCTTAATAAGCATTTAGCAAATGTCTGCTATATGCTAAGTATATTTCATAGTTATGTAAGTAAATTAGTTAACAAGAACAAAAAATAAAGGCAAAGAAAAAAATATAAAGCCTCCTTGTTTATTAAAAAGCTGTTTTTGAAATATTTCCTCATAGTTACTGCATGTAACAAAAAGTAAAATTAACTACCAAGAAAAATTGGGCATCCCATAAAACAAGTTGAAGAAAACTATTTATGTTCAGTTTCATAAAGGTACTTGTGAATTTTCCAACTTTTTAATTTGAAATTATATGGACAGC
>NW_007758013.1:0-747 GCF_000696425.1 Galeopterus variegatus | reverse complement strand
GCATAAAGACCATCAGCTGTTCAAAATGTAATTCTGTGCCTGGCTGTGAAGGGCAGCCGGATGCATGGCTCCCACTTCCTCCTGGGGGGCCTTCTGTTTCAGTGGTGGTTAGCATCGCCTTGCACATTATCTTGCTCACTCAGGGCAAGCTGGGGGGACTGACAAAGGCAGCCTACGGCCAGCCTCCATCCGCCCGCTCATCCCACACTGTGGCCCTGGGCCTGCACCCCAGTCAGTAAGGCCAGGCCACGGCTGCACACTGGCAGAGTGGAGGAGGAGTGGGGCATATGCAACTTCTAATGTCATTTTGAAAAAAAAAAATGCAGGAAAAGGACATGTCTTAGAATCTGTATTACACTATGAAGAGGTTATTCTAATTAATTATAATTAACAAGCAAAATTTGAATATTAAAATGAAAATAATTAAGTGTTCTAAGTAAGTTAATTTCTGTTTGAGGGGAAAACAGCACGCTTTTTTTGGAAAAGCATATTAAGTCCAGTACTATTGGTATTTACAGAACTGTCTTTGATAATATATTTGCATTATTCTGTGCAGTATAATGACATATTTGTACAGTGTTTTTAATAGATGTCTGCTCGTTTTGATGTATGAATTTAAAAATTTAGCGTATGTTAAACTATTGAGTTTTTCTGAGATTTTATATGTATATTGCTGTTGTTATGCTGATATAAGCAAACACGAAAAATATATACCACTTTGTAAAAAAGCTTATTATACACACACTA
>NW_007758012.1:6325-6765 GCF_000696425.1 Galeopterus variegatus | reverse complement strand
GGAAATATACATTAGTAAAATTATCTGTATTAGGAAGAGGGCTGCTCTAAGACAACTTTTATTACCTAAGAGAATTTTATCTGCATAACAAGACAACCTTTATTCTCCATACTTTTCCTCCCCTCTCCCTCCCATAACTTGATTCTATGACCCCCCAGATCCCCCAGGATGCTATACAATCTTCAATCATCTGGTCTTTCATCAAATCTCATGTCTTATGGGACTCCGTGCATATGTACATAAGTGAAATGGTTTTTCTCCTGTCAATTTTTCTAACGTCATTTTATTTGTAGCCCCAAGAAACTGGAAGGGTAGAGAAAAGCCATTTTCCTTCCCCAACACAGGCACGGGCAATATTGTTTTCAGTGCTCATGGTCAAAAAAAGAGTATAATACTTTCAGGGACAAACAAATAGTTTGAAATGGCAAGAATGTAGAGTG
>NW_007758012.1:0-1216 GCF_000696425.1 Galeopterus variegatus | reverse complement strand
AAAATATCAGAAGCATTCTTGAAATGTTTTTATATCTACATCATCGTACAGTTATTTATTAATTGTAAATAATAAGTGTTAGTATGAATATTCAGTTAAGTCAAACTAAAAATTCTAAATGATGCAAGTCATTATATAATATAATATGCTGGAAGGGAGGATAAATATCTTTTATTTTTTCCCATCATTGGCTGAGGCTGCTATAGCAAAAGACAGTTTAACAAGAAAAAAGCATATAAATTTATCTAATATAAGTTTCACAGTGACATGGGAGCTTTCATAAGAAAACAAAGGCGCAAAGAAACAGTTAAACCTGAGTGTTTTTATAGTAAGTTTAATGAAGAACGGAGAGTCATGGAGAAATATGAAAGGGCAAAAAGAGTATGATCTCATAGTAATAAACTGGGAAAACTTAGCAAGGCCTGGTAGTTGAGATTATTCTTAGTGTCTCCGTGTGTTCACAGATAAGGATGCTCCTTTCCTCCAGGTATAGGGGCACACCTCTCACATAAGGGTCTTATGACTGGCTTCAGGGGAGAAGGGCAGAGAAAGCTGAGAAAGTGGCTTTCCTGCCTCTGTCATTTTCTGCCAGAATATGCTATGGCACCTTGGTGTATTTGGGAGTACTGTTACTGAGCCAAGAGAAGTTCATCATCTGCCACCCCAAAATGGCTAAAGAGTTCCTCAAGCCAAAGTTTGCAGCGATAAAGATCAGCATTTATTTGAGTGGCCAAAGGAGCCCATAGCAGCTAAAGAAGCTTTAAGACCTTAAGACTCCCAGACAGCTTAAAATCACAAGCATTTATACATCAAAAACTCATAAGTGGGGATCCTGAGAGTCATGTGGGAAGCTGATTGGATCAGGGAGAAGTCAACAAAACTATTCCTGACATCTTCACTGATATTTTTCTTGGTGCCAGAGTGTACCCACTTCAAGGCAGTCTTATACTTGTGGTGGTCTGCAGAAACAACTTGAAATTGGCATTACAGATGTTATCTTAAGCTGTAAGATATTTATTGAAGGAGCAAACATCCTGACCTTCAAACCAAGTCTTAGCCTAAGGGAGTATACGTTTAATCAGCTCTACTCTTAACTTATTATTAACTGAATTTTATCGTTACTCCTAGGAATCCAGCCCATCTTGCTTAGCCAAGCAGATTTTCTTTTGCTATTTTCCCCTTCCCCAGCCAAGGCCTGTGCTGACTGGGATTAGGG
>NW_007758011.1:6324-6766 GCF_000696425.1 Galeopterus variegatus | reverse complement strand
TTTGCAAACAAGAATTATGAATTGTAGGTCATGGTGCAGTGTGGAGTTAGGGAGACCCTGGTTTGAATTTCTGACCTGCTTATTCTAGCTATGCACTCTTGAGTACGTGACTTGAATTCACAGTGCCTCAGCTCTCCAACTATAAAATGGGGATAAAATTATTACATTAAATTTGAGTGAAGTAGTGTAAGCAAAATACCTTCAGCATTCTGGGGCCACAGCAGAAGTTAAATAAATGTCATTTTTCTTCCCTGAGAAGAATGTTTGTTTCTACTATAGCTTAATGACCCTCAGTCACCTTTCCAAACTACTCTAGACAAGTTCCACCCTTTTTAAAAATGCCATTCATGTACTCATTAAACATTCTTAAATGTGTACCACCTATGCCAAACACTGTGCATGCAAGAAGCTCCTTATCTTCCCTCCTTCAAAGAGCTTGGAA
>NW_007758011.1:3954-4259 GCF_000696425.1 Galeopterus variegatus | reverse complement strand
TTTTTTTTTTTTCTTTTTTTCCTTATTCATCTGAAAGGTTCTCTTCGGAAGCACAATGAAATGCAAACATAAACCAGGAAATCCTGACACAAACTCTTTTAACAAGATGGAAGGTGGGGAGGCCTGGTCCCCCATACTGAACTCAGTCCAGAGAGATGAAAAGTGTCCTCCTCCCACTGGGAAGAAGGAGACATTTTTTCATCTCCTGTGCCAAGGACAAAGCTAAGATGTCTTCGTTTTCCCTGTAAAATGGAAAGGGGTGGGGGGGAGGAAGAAGTGCATTAACATTCATTGAGTACTAACCA
>NW_007758011.1:0-983 GCF_000696425.1 Galeopterus variegatus | reverse complement strand
GGCACCTGAAACTAACTATCACAGTAAGCATTTATAAAAAATCTGTTAATGAATAAAAGGAAGCAGGGGCCAAGGAAATATAATATTTATTAAGCATTTATTTTTCACATGAAATATGTTATCTTACTTAATATTCACAGCAACTTTAATAAGTAAGGTTACTTGTGTAGGTAAGTCATAGGGCTAGCAATATAACCCAGGTTGGTCTAAATTCAGTGCCTGTTCACTTTTCCTTACAGCCTTCAAAAAAAAAAAAAAATGGGTGTTCAAATTGATGAACACATGAATGAGTAAATGCTGTGTTTCTTTCACTGCCTTTTAGTTGGGCCAAAATATGACAGCTTTTCAAATTCAGAGACTGAGCTTCCTAATCCTCAGACTGTAATTTTTACTCTTGGGGAGGGATTGATCATTTCCTAAGACTGTTTTGTAAGAAATGCCCACAGCCACTTGGTGTCCCCTGTTGGTGCTTATTTCTCTGTGTTTTTGATAAAATGTAATCGTCTTAAGTCTCTCAGGATTGATTAGATGGAATGTTCAAAAGGAAAGCTGTCTTATTACTGACCCTGCATCCTTTAGTTAATAAGTTTTTTATCTAATTTTACTTCAAAGATGAAAGTTTCTTAATTAACCATCAGAGGTTCTCTTAAGCAAAGTATATTAAAATCATATTATGCCTTCCTGAGGCTCTCCTTAGATTTTTTATTAAGCAAAGCTATTCCAAGTAAAGATATGAGGGTAATTGTATCTATGTATAATAAAGATTTACTTATGAGTTTTTTATTCTAATCAACATCACCACCACACTGAAAAAGTCAATTATTTTGTAATATTTAAGAATGCTAATAAAAATGAATGTTATTTAGCCAAATCTTGTTAGCTGTGGTAATGAGAAACAAGAATGTCAAGGATAAGGAAAAAAAAAAAAAAGATTACAGTTTAATTCCAAACGCAATTTAGGGAGTGTGTGTCAAAGCAACTCA
>NW_007758010.1:5179-6766 GCF_000696425.1 Galeopterus variegatus | reverse complement strand
AAAATACAGGAGAAAATCTTTGCAACCTTGGGGTATATCCTTTGCAACCTTGGGGTATATCTTTAGATCCTATGTAAGGATATAAAGAACATAAATCATTAAAGAAAAAAATTGATCACTGGACTTGATGAAATTGAAAACTTTTGCTCATAAGACACACTGTTAAGAAAATGAAAATGCAAACTGGACCAGGAGAAAATATTTGCAAAACACATATTTAATAAATGACTTGGGTCCCAATATATAAAGAGCTCTTGCAACTCAATAATCAGACAAAATAAACAAAAAACCTAATTTAAAAAAAAGGCAAAAGATATGAACAAACATTTGAGAAAAGATACACTAATGGCAAAAGGCACAGGAAAAGGAGCTCAGCATCACTAGTAATTAGGAAAATGAAAACTAAAGCCACAATGAAATACCACTATACTCTCACTAGAATGACTTAAATTAAAAAGCCGGGGGATATGTAGAAAGTGGAACTCTCATATATTGGTGGTGGGAATTTTAAATGGTACAACCTCTTTGGAAAACAGTGTGGCAGTTTCTTATAAACTTAAACATATGCTAACTCTATGACCCTGCAATTCTATTCCTAGGTATTTCTCAAAAGAAATGAAAACATGTCTATGCAAATTTTGTAGGAGCATGTTCATGGCAGCTTTATTCATAATAGCTCTAAACTGAAAAAAACACAAATGCCTAACAAGAGATGAAGGGATAAAACCAAAATGTAATGAACTATTAATAAACACAAAAACATGGATAAATTTCAAAAACATGCTGAGCAAAAGAAGACAGACACACAAACATATATGCTCCATAATTCCATATATATGAAAATTCAGAACAGGCAAAACTTATCTATACAAGTGGTTCTAAGCTGGGGAAATTATGTCCTCCCTTCCCTGGGCAATGCTGGAGATATTTTTGGTTGTCGCAACTGGAGTGGGATAGGGTGAGGGTGGTTGCTACTGGCATCTAGTGGGTAAAGACCAGGGATACTGTTAAACATTCTATAACGCACAGGACAGTAGTAGCCACAACAAAGGATTACTGGGCCCAGAATGTCAACAGTGCCCAGGCTCAGGTTGAGAAATCCTGTTTATAGTGATCAGTAGTGGTCTAGTGATGGGAGTGGGGATACTGAGAGCAAAGAAGAATGAAGGAATTCTGGGGATAATTAAAATTTTCTGTACTTTTAATTGTGCTAGTGATTAATTCATTTGTCAAAACTCCGATTGTACACTTAAAATGGGTGCATTTTATTGTATGCGAATTTTACCTCAAAGTTGATGGTAAAAAATATACTGCCTGCCAAATAATGTAAAACTATGTTAAATAGTTTAATCTATTTTTTGATTTTGAAAATATATGCATAGAAAAGACAGGAAAGGCAAATAACATTAAAGACAGGAAAAGCAAATATCATTGGCAGGCTCATGGATAATTTTGACTTTTTCCCCTATTATTCGTTTGCTTGTATCCACTAAAAAAATAATAACTTCCATGTGTGTGCGCGCGTACACATATATATCCCTTACCTAAAACAGATCCAAATAAATGAGGATAATAGAAAAGCATAGG
>NW_007758010.1:0-466 GCF_000696425.1 Galeopterus variegatus | reverse complement strand
ATCAGCACCACACTCTCAAGTGAGCCACGGGCCAGCCCTACCAATTATTTATTTTGAAATCCCGAAAAAGTCACCTAATTTCTCTCAGCCTCATTTGCATTTATTTGTTAAAGGGGGTAATGAAAGTACACAGAATTGTAAATTTCACAGTGCCTGATATGCAGTAAATGTTGCTATGGTCAGTTATTAAATTAATGAAATATTAGTGTATATTGAGAATATTTGACAGATTTTTAAAAACAAAACAAAACAAAACAAATATCAACTGTTAGAGCATCTAACTCCTGAAAAAGCAGTTAAATCAGTGGAGTTGTTGAAAAGGAATACCTTTAATTTAGGGTCTGAGTTCTAAAACACTAGTTGAAAATAGAGTTAAAATGTTTCTTCAGAGACTTGTAAGAAATTGGATGCAGAAGTTCTTCCACCGCTGACTTCCTATATAGATCTGTAGTTTCATGCTTCTACT
>NW_007758009.1:0-6766 GCF_000696425.1 Galeopterus variegatus | reverse complement strand
GGGGGGGGGGGGGGGGGGGGGGGGGGGGGGGGTGTTAGGGCAGCCCAAGCACATGGAGCAGCTGCAGGATGCTTGTAGGATGCTTGGTCAACACACTGGCTTGGAATTGCCTGATTCAGAGCAAGAGGCAGCCTTCTCCTGCTCCCTCCAAGAGATGGTCAGCTTGCTTTGAGCCAGTGTTCCTATTGCTCAGAGGTTTTTATGCCAGAGCTCGTGCAACCATGGGTAACCTAAGATCCCATGTCTCAGGTTCATGTTTCTTTGATAATGCTCTTTAGTTAGTCATATTGCCATATTGCCCTCCTGCTCCCTACCTTTCTTTGTTTTTTTTTTTGTTTGACCAGCAGAAAGATCATCCAAACAGAAAAGTATGTGAAAAGATAAACGTTTGTTATCTGGAGCTGGTCTGCGAATGCCACCTTTTGGCCTGCCGAGGCCCCACCTCCGGGGAAGACCCTGGCACCTGAATCCCAGTCCACAAAGTGCTTACTTCGTAGGTCCTTGTGAAAGTCCCTAGAGAGAGCATGAGGAGGCTGGGCCTCTTGGCATTCTGTGCACAGGGTGGGGGAGTGGGAGGGAAATAGGCACCCCAGTACAGCACGGTCAGGACTCTGGGAGGTGTACGTGACAGAAACCGTGCACACTGGCTGTACTGGAAAGGGTGCTTCTCGGCTTCATGACGGAAAAGTCCAGGTGTTCTGGCCCTGTGAGTTGTAGACACCCCCAGTCTGCAAGCAACCACACACCTCCCACCCACCCCTCCATCCTTCTATGCTCTGCCTGGTGGCTCTGCACTGACTCTGCCCTAGAACCTCCTCCCTACCCACTTTCCCTCCCTTGGGGAGAAAGAGGACTTCTCTGGCCCGATGGTTGCCTCTGAAGTCCTGGATTTCCATCTTTGGGTCCAGTGTCCCAAACCCAGGGGACTGTGTGGGCTCTCATTACCTGTCCAGGGTCACCTTGGAGTCAAGGGAAGGGTCAGCCCCATCTTCTATGGTGACAGAGAGCAGAGTGAGGGGTTGCCCAGGGTGCTGTCTCCACAAGGGGACCAATGTCCAGTGTGCGTGTGGTCTGCCTTCCAGTTTAATTTTTAGTCATTGCTAAATTCATCATCAGGCGTCCTCCTTGGGTGGGGAGGAATTAGAGCTGAGCAGGTCTGTCCCCTAGTGCTCACTTATTGGAATCTCCTGGGAATTATAGTGCCCAGCCCACCCCTGAGCTCAGCCTAGAAGGGGCTGGCTAGGCAGGGGTTTTTTGCTTGTTTGTTTTTCACTGTATAAACATTTTTTATTGAGGTATAACTTACATATAGTAAAGAAATCCCAAGAGTACAGCTCAGTGAATTTTTACGTATGTATTCACCCATGTAACCAGATCAAGACACAGGTTTCAAGCCCCCCACTGGCTCCTACGTGTCCTCTCCCTGATAGACTCCCCCAAGTTAACCACCATTTTGATCTTCACCACAGATGCATTTTGTGTTTGAATTTTTTTAAAACTTGTGGTAAAATGCACATGACATAAAATTCACCATTTTAGCTATTTCTGGGTGCACAGTTCAGTGGCATTAAATACATTCACACTGTTGTGCAACCAGCACCACCATCCATTTCCAGAACTCTTTTTATCTTGCAAAATGGAAACCTCGTCCCCATTAAACACTCACTCCCCCAACCCCTGGCACCTGCCATTCTACTGTCTCTCTGAATTTGATGACCCTAGGGACCTCCTATGAATGGAATCACCCAGCGTTTGTCCTTCTTGTGACTGGCTTACATCACTGAGCTTAATGTCCTCAAGGCTCACCCCTGCAGCAGCAGGTGTCAGAATCTGTGTGTGTATGCCACATTTTGTTTTGCTTACTATGCTTGAATTTTACATAGACTGAATCATTCGGTACCACCTTTCGTGTCTGGCTTCTTGCTCTTCACTGTTAGGTCTGTGCTGTCCGTCCATGTCATTGCATGCAGCAGCAGTATGTTCTTTGATGGGTCATTGTGTGACACACCACACACGTGTTCCCAGCCTCCTGCGGGTGGTCACTGGAGTTGAGTACACAGAGCATTCTGGTCATCACTGTGATATACTGTGGCTGGGCAGGTCTTCAAAGCTCCCAGGTGACCCAACTGCAGCCCCAGGCTGAGAACACCAGGTGCAGCACTTGGGGAGACAGGCGGAGTCCTGGCTGCAACAAGAGGGCAGAAACAAGAGGTCCAGAGGCAGAAGAGCCAGCTGGCGGTGGGGGAGGGGTGCTCTGTGCTTTCCCGCAAACAGGGCCTTTGACACCACTTGTGTGTCAGCATCAACTTGCACGTGCTTGGTGCAGCCTCTTCCTGAGCCCTCTCCAGCCTGGGGACCTTGCTCCCTGCTGCTCTCCCTACTGGAGCGCTCCTTCCCACCACCTCCTACCCCATGTGCTCCTCAGTTAACCAAATTAACATACCCATCATCTCATATAGTTACTTTTGGAGTGTGTGTGTGTGGGGGGGGGTAAGAGTACTTAATCTCTTGGCAAATCACCAGTATACAAGACAGATGCTCCTCGACTTTCTTTCAATGGGGTCACATCCAGACAAACCCATCATAAATTGAAAATATCAAAAGTCAAAAATGCATTTAGTACTGTATGTGTATGGGGGCAAATATCTGTACCTTCTGCTCAATTTCTCTGTAAACCTAAAACTTCTATAAAAATAAAGTCTATTATTTAAGGGGAAAAATGCACTTAGTATACCTGACCTACCAAACATCATAGCTTAGCCTAGGCTACCTTAAACGTGCTCAAAACACTGACCTTAGCATAAAGTTGGGCAGAATCATTGAACATGGCCTATTTTATATAAAGTGTTGAGTACCTGATGTAGTTTATTGAATACAGTTCTGAAAGTGAAAACAAAATGGTTGTATAATGGGACTTGGAATATGGTTTCTACTGACACGATCACTCGCACCACCATAAAGTTTAAATATTGTAAGTCGAACCATCTGTTGTAAGTTAGGGGCTGTCTGTGCACTCTAATTACTAACCACAGTCCTCCTGCTGTACATTAGGGTCTGGACGTACTCTTCCTACAGACCTGCAGCTTTGTACCTTCTGATCTATGTCTTCTCATTTCCCCAGCCCCACCCCCTGGTAACCACTGTTTTACTGTATGTAATTTATTTTTTTAAAAGATTCCACACGTAAGTGAGATCATATGGTATTTGTCTTTCTGTGCCTGGCTTATTTCACTTAGCATAATGTCCTCTAGGTTTATCCACGTCGACACAAATGGCAGGATCGCCGCCTTTTTTAAGTACGATTAATATTCCACTGTGAATATATACACCACATTCTCTTATCCACTCGTGCACTCGTTGATGGACACTTAGGTTGTTGCTATATCTGGTCCATTATGAATAATGCTGCAATGATCATGGGAGTGCAGACATCTTTGCAAGGTGGTGATTTCATTTGCTTTGAGTATGTAGCTAGCAGAGGGGTTGCTGGGTCATGTGGTCGTTCTACTTTTAATTTCTTAGGAACCCATACTGTTTGCCCATGGTTCTTGATGACAATGATTAATACTGGTGTTTGCCTGATGGTGACTTTCTGTTTCCATCATTCCTTCTACATTTATTACTTGAAATTCTACCATAAGGTGGAGCTGTCTCTTCTCCCTCAGTCATTCATTCATTTTGGCGGCTGACTGGTACGGGGATCCAAACCCCTGACTGTGGTGTTATAACATCACAGTCTAACCAGTTGAGCTAACTGGCCAGCCCTCTTCTCCTCCACTTAGTGAGTTACCTGTGGAAAAAACAAAGACTACCCAAATGAGAACAGCAGAGGCTGCTTATTCAGAGCTCGCTGAAGCAAGGGAGCCCACCCTGTCACTGTTTGCCAGAGACTTCGAGGCAAGCAGGGGACAGGAAGAGCTTCTTTTTTTTTTTTTGTCCTTTTTGAGACCGGCCGCATCGCGCTCAGCCAGTGAGCGCACTGGCCATCCCTATATAGGATCCAAACCCGCAGCGGGAGCACTGCTGTGCTCCCAGCGCCGCACTCTCCCGAGTGCGCCACGGGCTCAGCCCCAGGAAGAGCTTCTGAGTGGAAAAGGGAAGGCTCAGGGGTGCCCACTGGAGGTGTCAGCTGGGGACGCTGGAGGCAGCTAACAGTGAGCATCCTATGGGATTTCTTCAGGGCACATTTGGCTTCCCCAGGTTGGTCCTGAACTGGACATGGGGGTAAATGTTAGGGAAGCTGCAGCCACTGACCAAGGCCCGACCGTCTAGGGCCGATGGCTGCAGAGGCTGTGGGTCAGAGTTCCATTGTCACACATGTTCCCTCTGTCTATTCCAACTCTCATACCTGAAGGCGTTTTTTTTTTTTTTGTCTTTTTTCGTGACCGGCAACGGATCGCAACCCTCAGTGTCGCGCCCGTACTGGACTGGGACCGGCAACGGGATCGCAACCCTCGGTGTTGCCCCCGCACCTCGCTCAGCCAGTGAGCGGCCGGTCTGTATGTGGGATCCGAACCCTCGGCGGGAGCGCCTCCGTGCTCCCAAGCGGTGCACTGTAGCAGTGCGCCACCGGGCCGGCCCCCTGAAGGCGTTTTTAAGGCACAACTGCAGCCCCACCCAGGTCCCTCACAGAAACCTGATGCCCCACATCGATCCACGTGGTCACCTGTTCCTTGTGCACTACCTGAAGCAAAGCAGGGAGCTCCTTTTGAGGTGGCTCAACCCACACTCTGCATTTGAGGAATGTGCAGTTGAACTTGAAAACAGATTTCGTTCTGGAGTGAGAGCCACAGGGCAGTGTGCTCAGCCGAGCTGCCAAGGTGGTCTTCAGAGTACATGTTCACAGAAGCAACTTTGTAGACAGAAAGCCGCCACTGGTCCTGGGATGTTCATGAGCTGGGGAAGGAGACGGGGGCACTGAGAGCGAGTGCTCATCTGCCAGATGACTATACCCCAGAGTGTGGGAACTGAGACCCTCGCGTGGACAAAGTCACCAGTACCTGGGCAGGGTTGTGTGTCACTCTGGCCCATAAGACCACGGTGGGGTCTGCATGGGACACACAGTGTTGCAGGTGGTCTAAGATTTTCGCAAATGAGCTGAGAAGAAGGAGTCTCAGCAAGAATGTCTGTCCCGCTGGGGGTCCCTCATAGGAGATCAGGAGTCAGAGCTCTGAGCTCTCCCCAGGCTCCTTCCAAAGATTGTTTTTTGAGGAGCAAACTTACAACTGGCCTAATCCAATGTTCCATCCCCCACCCCACCCCACCCCAGCCCCAGATCCTATTTCATATAAATATATCTTTGAACTTGTGACTTACATTTTGAGAAGTCCAAGCATGGATATGAAGCAAAATTGAATGTCTCTGCTCCCCACCCCCAAACAACGCCTAGGAAGTACTGTCCGGGTTTTGTCTCTTCCTCAAAGTCAGGGCCAGGTGCGCGCTCACTTGTAAAGGGGCAAAAGCACCACCCCAAGCAAGGGGCTGCCCCAGGTAGGGCAGGAAAGCACCCTTTCCTCTCCTATCCTAGGTCCATGGCTGAGGCCCCTATGACAAAAGACAGATCAACAAGAGAAAAGCAGACACGTTTATTTAAGTTTTACATGACACATGGGCCTTCATAAAGGAATGAAGACCTGACAAAAAGGTGCCCCTGTGTGTTTTATGCCGGCTTGATGAAGAATGGGTGGTCTTAGGAATGTGATGGGAGGATAAAAGGTGTGATCTCGTGGTAATAAACTGGGGGGACTTAGCAAGGCCTGATTATTCAGACTCTCCTTGGCGTCTCTGCGTCTTCGGCCCCGTTCTTCCAGGTGTGGGGAAGGCGCCTTTCATGGGAGGGTCTTATGCTTCAGGGGAGAAGGGGGATGGGAAGGCGAGAGGGACCGTCCTGCTTCTGCTTATTTCTCAAATGCCACATTTTGGGATAGCATGTTCTCAATCCCATCACTTGTTCTTGCCATGGTCCGCAGGGCCAGGGCTGTGACTTAGCAGTCACGTAGCTCTTCCACCTCAGTTTCCTGAGCCACAGTGAACAAAGTCACTGGGGACCACAGAGAGCATCTTTCTGTTGTACTGAGAAACCTAAGGGTGACAACGGGGCTGGTTTCCTCCGAAATCATCGGGCACTTCCTCCAGTTCTGTGATGTGCACCATCCCATTCTAGAATTCACTTCATGGTTGTCTTTTCTAACTTAAATTCATCTAAAGGATATTTTGTATCACTACCCTAAAAATAAATTTGAATTACCAGCAACTATGGAAGGTAGCAGGAAGAAGAAACAAAGGAATGTCAGGAGAGCCCGTCTGCCGCAGGGAAGGGCGCTGGTGCTGAACCTCTCGCTCTGGAGAAGGGGAGGGTAGCAGATGCTGGGGGGGGGGGGTCAAAGCGTCCTTCTCAACCTCACCAGAGGCTCAGAAGGCAATCAGAAGGCAGCAGGCAGCTTGTGCACTGTGGGGTCACCCACCACATCCCAGGCCTCATCCCTTGTCCCCCTGTGTCTCCTTTTCCCTCCCTTATAAGGACAACAGTCATTGGATTTAGGGCACTCCCTAATCCAGAAAGATCTCATCTCCAGATCTTACCTTCCCTGCACCTGCAAAGACCATTTTTCCAAATAGCATCACATTCACAGGTTCCAGTTGTACATATCTTTTGGAGACCACCAAGAGGCACCTTCCCCATAAGAAGAGGCTGCCCTATCCACACCTAAGGATCCAGGTGCGAAGAAGCCCATCAGGGTCCACAGCATTGGGGGTGACACCGGGC
>NW_007758008.1:6132-6766 GCF_000696425.1 Galeopterus variegatus | reverse complement strand
ATTATGAGGCAGATATCACGTAAGCATGGCCATTTGGCACAAGCAGGTTGTCACGCAGGCAAGGTCACACAAGGAGGGGTGTGGGGCTACAGGCTCCCAACACAAGTCTTCATTTCTGTGGATTAAACTCATGAGTTCAACTGTTGGATCACATGATAATTGCATATTTGGCATATTTAGAAATTGCCAAACTGTTTTCCCGAATGTTTGTACCATTTTACTTCCTCATCAGAAATTATGAGTGATCCAGTTTCTCTGTATCTTCACCAGGATTTAGTGTTCCCACTATTTTTTTTACTTTAACCATTCTGATGCAGTGATGTTTAGTTATTGTTTTAGTATGGATTTCCCTAATAACTAATGATGTTGAACATCATTTCATGTGTTCATTTGTCATCTGTACGTTCTCTTCAGTGAAATGTCTTTTCAAGTCTTTTGCCCATATTCTAAATGGATTGCTTGTTTTTCACCACTGAGTTTTGATAGTTCTTTTTTATATTCTAGATACCTGTCCTTCCTCAGATACCTTGTTGGAAAATATTTTCTCCCAGTGTGTAGCTTGTGGTTTCATTCTCTTAACAGGATCCTTTATGGAGAAAAGTTTTTAATTTTAGTGAGTTCCAATTTATCAATT
>NW_007758008.1:0-803 GCF_000696425.1 Galeopterus variegatus | reverse complement strand
GTTAAATCAGGGTAGTTAGCATATCTACCACACAAAAATTGATTAATTCTTTATTATGAGAACATTTAAGCTCCTCTCTTGTAGCCATTTGAAAATGTACAATAAATTATTGTTAATTATAGATGTCTAGCAGTATTGTACACCATTAGAACTTATTTTAATTCATTTTTTTCATGAGCATTTTGAAATAATCTAGAATTTTAGAAACAGCTTATCAATATCTACCAAAATAATTCTGGAATTTTGATTGTGACTGTTTTTGAATCTATGGATCATTTTGAGGAGAACTGATATCTTAACAATATAAGTCTTCCAACTCATTAATTTAATAATCTCTTCTTTCATATATGACTTTGATTTTTTAAAAAATCAATGTTTTGTAGTTTTCAGCATATAGATCTTTTATATATTCTATTAGATTACATTGAAGTATTTCATTTTAGGGGGTGCTATTATAAATAGCATTTTTTAAAAAATTAAATATCATTTGCTTATTGGTATCATGTAGAAAAATAATAGACTTTTCAAAATTAGATGTTATAGTCTATACCTTGCTAAACTCATTTATTACTTCTAGCAGATTCTTCAGGATTTTCTACTTAGACAGCCACATCCTCTGCAAAACAAGACAGAACGTTTATTTCTTTTCCAGTCTCCATTTTTTAGGTTCTTTTTTTTTTTTTTTTTACCTTATTGTGATAGCTAAGACTTCCAGTATGATGTTAGATAGGAGTGATGAGAAGACAGACTTGCCTTATTCCTGATCTTAGAGGAAAAGGATTTATTTTATACAAAATACATAT
>NW_007758007.1:6154-6766 GCF_000696425.1 Galeopterus variegatus | reverse complement strand
GGCAGTAAAAGGGTTTCCCACATGAAAAAGGCATGTGTATTTGATTCCCCCTTACTGTACTGTACAAACTTGGGCTATTATCTTTAACCCTCTGAGCTTCAGTTTCCTCATTTGTAAAGTGGGTTAAGAACTCTGAATTCCTAGCACCATCGAAGAAAGGGGACAAATGTGCAAGTTCATTACATGGCATTATACACCCTCACACATGCTAATTCCAGCAACCTCCTTGCCTATTGCAATTTAACCATTTAATATTTGAAGGCACTATGATATTCTCCAAGAATCATCTTTCGGTTGGGAGAAAGTTCTAAACTTCTATAATACTTAATTCTAATTCTGAGAAGGTTCCAAGCTTTATTCTGTGTCAAATACTGTACTTTGCTATGTTAAAGAGTGACCACACCATATAATATAATTCCAAGCATTTTTAATATTTGGGAATTATTCTTAGAGTTTTAGTTGAAGATATCCAAGCATAATATACATTGGTGGTTTCCCATTCCTCTCAATTCTGTGCTTATTTTAATGAGAAGAAAATTAAACATTTATTTTCTCTATGTTTTTACCTAATTAATGTTAATTTTCTTCCTTTCAGGAGTTTTGACATTCTGC
>NW_007758007.1:0-405 GCF_000696425.1 Galeopterus variegatus | reverse complement strand
CACCCCCACCAGCAATGTAGGAGCATTCCTTTTTCTCCACATCCTTGCCAGCATTTGTTATTTTTTTGTCTTGTTGATAATAGCCATTCTAACTGGAGCGAGATGGTATCTCACTGTAGTTTTAATTTGCATTTACCTGATGAGTTGTGATGTTGAGCATTTTTTCATGTGCCTGTTGTCCGTTTGTATGCCTTCTTTTGAGAAATGTCTGTTCAGGTCTTTTGCCCATTTTTTAATTGTCTTTTTGATTATTTCTTTTCTTTCTTTTTTTTTTTTTTTTGCTGTTGAGTTGTTAAATTCCTTATATATTCTGGATACTAGCCCTTCATCTGATGTGTAGTTTGAAACACTTTCTCCCATTCTGTAGGTTGTCTCTTCACTTTGTTGACAGTGTCCCTTGCTGTG
>NW_007758006.1:6457-6767 GCF_000696425.1 Galeopterus variegatus | reverse complement strand
TCCAGCATGATGGATGACATTTACAAAGAACTTTCAAATTTAAAAAAGGGACATCCTCTCTGGAAACTTTACATTCGCTTTCCAAATCAACAGGGTTTATTTATTTATTTATTCATTCATTCATTTATTTAGTGCTACCAAAATAAAAGTTGTTCCTAAAAGAATACATAAAATTATGAAATCTTAGAGTTGAACACAAATTGGGAAATGCTAAAAATGGCAGTTTTTAAGGCCTTAACACTTTTTCCACTAATCACTAAGTAACAGAAATACAGATGCTTAACATCGTCCTATGGACTCATACACCTAG
>NW_007758006.1:0-628 GCF_000696425.1 Galeopterus variegatus | reverse complement strand
TTTTTTTTTCACATTCTTTTGTTTTGCTTTTGTTTTCATGACATCACATTTTTTAAGTGTTGAGGCTAGTTTTATTTACAGAATGTCCATTCACCATGTAGGGGAGAAAAAATTTTTCTTTTGCTCTTCTAGAAATTCTAGCTGGGCCTAAGAATTAAACTGACATAAGACAGAGTAACAAGAGAAAAGTGTATAAGTTCTATTAAAATTTTGTTTGTACTTGGGAGTCCTCAAAAGGAAATGAAGACCTGAAGAAATGACTAGAGCAGACAGTTTATATACATATATTTTAGACAAAGAAATGATAAATTTGTGAAAAAATGACGATATATTTTAGACAAAGAAATGATAAATTTGTGAAAAAAATGACAAGGCAAAGGGGTTTGGGTAAGGAGCAGTAACTACAGTAATTGTGGGGAATTGCCTAAGAGCTACACTGGGGAAAAACCAGTGGAAGATAAGGGTTATTTTATTGAGTCTGTACAGATCCATTTCAGCATTGATTCCCAGTCTGTGGTGATAAAGAGGTTTTCCTATTCCTGGAACAGGGAGGGCACCTTTCTCAACGGAATTTTATAGGTAGAAAAGAGGAGGTCAAAAAGCCCTTCCTATACCTGTTGTTTCTCAA
>NW_007758005.1:6267-6768 GCF_000696425.1 Galeopterus variegatus | reverse complement strand
GTAATTTATTAAGCCCTCTCTTTAGTTACATCTCAGGCACTGAGCTATACTCAAGTCACATTAGTTGACCTGGGGCATTCTAATCCACAAATTTACAAATCATCTTTTAGGGAAAGAGTTCCTTCATAGATATCTGCCGTACAGACATTCAGAACACTGACATTGGGAACAGACAGGCTTGGCTTAATACATATGCAATTTTCGGCAAGTTGATAAACCTCTCTAAGCCTCAAAATTTTCATCTGTAAGACGGGAATAATAATACCTACTTTTTGGGTTTGTTGAAAGGATAAATGAGATAATAGTCAATGTCATAAAGTTCAAAGTAAGGGCTCAACAATAAACAGGTATAGTTATCAATAGTTTAAAATATTTTACATGCTGTGTCTGCCAACATCAGTCTTCCAAGTTGGTCCTTATACCCCATTGTCTCAAAATAGGGGTGGCACCTACACAACCCTTTATGTCTGCATTGCACATTTCAGCATTAACTTTCTGTAA
>NW_007758005.1:0-1227 GCF_000696425.1 Galeopterus variegatus | reverse complement strand
AAAAAATAAAGAAATTTTAACATAAAGTGTTAAACATATTGTAAACATGCACTAATTAAAACAGAGAGATGCTAGCTCAGGAGGTAGATAGACGAATAAACGTGAAGAAAAACCTAAAAGCAAACTAAAGCAGCAGTTCTGAAAATGTGGTCCCAGGACCCCCCAGGGATTCCTGAGACCCCCTCAGAGGTCTGCACAATTCTCTCTTTCTCAACTATATATTATCTATGTGAGACCTGATTTTCTTCAATGAGAACAAGGTATCACAACAGATTGACTGAAGAGGCAGATATGAGAATCCAGCTGTCTTCTGTGAGGCCAGACATTAGGAGATTTGAAAAAACAGTAAAACAAAGCCATGTTTATCATTTGGGGTTTTTTTCTTTGTAGAAAAATAAAAGTTTTTTTTAAAATAAAAATGTTATTTCTTTTAGTGTATTATTATTGCTATGAATCGATAAATATTTTAAATATTTCTTAGTTTAATTTCTAACATGATAAATATCAATAGCTATAACTCACACAAACTAAAGCTCTTTGAGATACTCCAAAAAATGTTACGAGTGCAAAGTAATTGTAGCCAAAAAGTTGGAGAACTACTGGTCTAAATAATGATAAAGCCAACATTATCAAACTAGTGGGAAGAGAATAAAGTATTGTTGAAACAAGAGCCAACTGTTTGGAGGAAATGTGCCTCTGTGTCTAAGCCAAGCCAAAGCAACTTTCTGAAAAAAAACCCCTCAGTTTGAGGCGCTATCCTAGCTCATGGCTGAGTGACGTCAGATTGTTAATATTCAAGCGCTTGTCTCCATTACACATCTCAGTTTCCATACATGAAAAAATTCCCATCTACAGTTTACATGACTGTCAGCTTGTAACAGGTATCATTGCAGCCCACAAAATTTGGTGTTCTCAAAATTTTGTTAATTTTGAACTCTGAATTCCACTCCCAATGGGCTGACAAATTTAAACTTAGTCACAGTTGGGGCTCCCCCCCCCCTTTTTTTTCAGGGTTATGACAATATCCTGCAGCGTTATCCAGTGCCATGGTATCATTCTTTCACACTGGGTACCATGGAGACAACTGCTGTCTCAGACTGCAAAGTTCCTTCAGGGACGGTGCCTTTAGAACACACCAACTGCCTAGGGACCTTTGCCGAGGCTGAGAACCACTGACCATTCCTCTCTAATGACCGGCTACCTTTGCAGGAAGCTTCCAGTACAAAA
>NW_007758004.1:0-6768 GCF_000696425.1 Galeopterus variegatus | reverse complement strand
TCGGTATTACCAAAAATGGTAATAAACTAAAAATGGTCTACAGTAACAATGAGTTTTCCTTGCATACCTGATATGGGTTAAATGTATCCCTCAAAGGTTTATGTATTTGAAATTTGATCTCCGTTTTAACAGTGTTAAGAAGGTGGGAAATGCAATTACGGTATTTGAAAGGTGGGGCTTTTGAGAGGTGATTAGATTGTGAGGACTGTGTCCTTGTGAATGGATTGATCCATTCATGGAGTAATGGGCATAGTTCTGTTGGCTTTAAAAGGAGAGCCAGTGAGAAGTTGAGCTCTCTCTTGCTCACCCCCTTGTCACCATGTGACACTCTGATTGCTATAAAGAGTCACCTTACCAGGAAGAAGGCACGCACCAGATGTGTTCCCCAGACATTGGACTTCCCAGCCTCCAAACTGTAAGAAGTATATTTCATTTCTTCATAAATTGCCCAGTTTCAGGTTATCTGTTATAAGCAACAGGAAAAAACTAATACAACACCCTTTGGTTAGCAATTCATTGTTCATCCAGCAATGTGAAAGGAATCACCGGTGATTCACAATATATTTGTACCATTAATAATTCAACCTCATAACAACCCTGTGTTGTGAATGAAACTCTTCAAGCACCTCTATCATCTTAGCTGGTAACTACTGTCCCCAGTAGCTGTCCTTGGACAAAAGAGTCACAACAGGGAATCTATGTGTATGGGTCCCTTCCAGTGGTCTAGCCATCAGGTGTCTGATTGTGGGCATGGTTTCAATGACACAACCACATGTGAGAGTTTAAGAGTTTTTAGTACTTACAGACCCTGGAGGATATGTGGCATGCCTGCAGGCCATGCACAGTGAGGTCAGGGAGAGCAGGCAGCGGGAATGGCAGCTAGTAGTGTATATAAGGGAATAGGGTGTGAGTCATGTCAAGTTCTCTGGCAAATGCCTGAATGATCCATTTAAAGGAAGCAGCAGAAAAGTGGGGAGGCCAGTATGTTAGACAGGAGAGATGCCTCTAAGTTGTTATCTCTGACCACAGGCCTAAGCCATTCAGGTGTGGTATAGAACAGGAAACTGTGTCCAGGGTGACAGAGCCCTGCCTCTGGCACAAGGGCGCTAAACTTGCACTCAGTGTGGCTGCCGAGGCCACGTAGTACTATAAGCACTATGCTACACCCTGCCAAAGTGATTTATTCCTGAAGCTGCATATTTATTCATAAGATTTATTAAAATATCCATACCTATCTATATGCAGGGCATAAAGTTTATAGTGATTGGACTATTAAATAGTTATAAATTGTCAACAACTCACAGAAATTAATTTTCTTTGATGGCCAATGATTTCCCAATAAAAGGCGTATGATGCACTTCATCATCCTAGTGAAATATGAAGCACTTAAAATGAGTGTTCTTGTAATGGAGGCAATAATGTGTTCAGTAACAACGTTGCAGATTACTTGTGATTTGCTAGCATGTTTCCTCTGATGTGCTTCTGCCATAAATACATTATTAAAGCATTAAATCTGCCATTAAATTGAAGTGAATGAAACACCCAAAACAGTACTATCTGCGTAGGTTATTCACCCCATTCAAACATTTTGTACCAAGGGGAAAAGTTAAATTAGCATTCTATAACTCAGGAAACCATTGCCATGATAGTTTTTCATTGTTTATACTGAAAATACCAAGTTATGGGAGTCCTGGATCCTCTGAAGATTTTGAGGTGCTTATGACTTCCCTGAACCATCTGATATCAGCTTTTCTCAATATTTTCTTCAAAAGTTAACAGTAAGAACTCTAATTGTCTTCTCAATTTAGTTTGTGATTTTAGTGCTTTGATAATGTATCTACTACTAAAGTTATCAAAGAAGAAGAATCCTTCTCTTGAATTGTCCTACCTATGTAAGCATATTCTGTTTTACTAGATGTGTTTTCAAATGGTTTTTGTTTTATTTGTATCACAGTCAGTCAATTAACAAGTACTGACTTCGTGTCTTCTTTACATGAGGTGCGGAATTCAATTCTGATACGTGTCTTCGACTGACATCTCACTCTCTTAGAGTCTCCCCGTGGATTGGACTGAGCCATTGTAATAACCTCCACATCCAGGGGTACCTAGGGCCTCACCTACTGATAAGCATCCGCATGCCTCTAGGACAAGGTTGGTTACCTTCCCTCTCCCAACCCCTCCAGTCTCTCAGCCCAGAAACTTCCAGCATGCCTCAAATGTATTTAAAATCACTCCTAAACAGGTTTGTCCAACTATGCATTCCATTCGCCATTGTGAGGAAATAAAATCAGGTTTGAACTATCTGCATATATGAGTCACCTGTAAAGGCAAGAAATAGGATTTCAGTACAGGATTTAGAGCTGGGACCCAAATGAATTTGAGAAAATTATTACAGTAGTTTATAAAATAGATTTCATTGCTTAATTCCTTGTATTCTCAAAGTCTTCATATAATATTACACGGAAACCAATGCTTGTCTTGACTTCATTTTACATGTTTCTGTTCATCAAAAGGGAACAATTTTCAGAGAAGAGCTATATACTGTTGTGGGGGGGGAAACACAGCTTTTAAGTGCTAGACAGTTATCTTGCCATTTTCCCTGACTTCTTCCCCAACTTTGTCTTTGTAACTTGTTGTATTGAATAAAGATATTTGACATGAATTAGACTTTTGTGACCTTTAACTACTCCTGATGGAAAAGCCAAGCATTTAGAGAATGAAATTGTACTAAGAAAATCCATGATATCTGCCCATCTCTCCAGTGCTGTCAATTCAAATTCTAGTTCCTTTGGGAAATTGTTAAAAGGGGTTTCATTATCACTTTAGTACAAGAATGTTAAAAGTCATCTCTCATTTCAGAGGTAATAGAAAAAATAAGATTATATGCTTTGTTCAAATCATGTTTAACATTCCCTTCTGGGGAAACTTGTCCTACGTCTGTGCTTTTGCGGGCACCTTCACGATGCCTCCAATGAAGTGTCCTACTGTGATTATTTGGTTAGGCATCAATCTCCCAACCAAGTCCATAGCTTTTGTGAGGGAGTATAAATATACATATATAAATGTGCCTTCACAAAAGCTATAGACTTGGTTGGGAGATTGATGCCAAACCAAATAATCACAGTAGGACACCTCATTTATGTGTGTGTGTGTGTGCGCGTGCGCGCGTGCGTGCGTGCATGCGTGTGTGTGTGTGTGTGTGTGTGTAATTTTTAGCATAATAATTGATATATAAAAAGTAATCAACACGTTTTGTGAATAAAGAAGAATCACGAAGTTACTACTACATAGTGTATTTATATACCTGGTATTAATTAATTTGTTAGATATTGTTTCTGATTTAGTTTAAGTGAAGTTATCATTTCTTATTAATTTAGGGTTGGTGAAAATTTGTGATTTTATATTGATATTTGCTGTGTAGTTTAATTCATGTAGCTGAGAATAGGTACTTACTTGATTTTTCTGTTTATGTGCAACACAGCAACTCAACAGAACCACATACCCAAGTTTCTGTCCTATTGCAAAAGGTCTTTAAGGAGAAGATGCAAGCTGTATATATTTTAGAGTAGTATTCTTATTTTCTTGATAGTCTTGGTGCTTAGTGAGGAAGGTTGTTTTTGTTGTTTATTAAATGCAAAAGTGGGTATGAAGTTCTAGAAGATGTTTTTTCAGGAAACTATTAAATAATGCCTCATATTAACAGACTTCTTAATATTAAACTACTTGTGCTTCTGGAATTAAAACTACTTTGTCGTTATGAAGTATCCTTTTAATAACCTATTAGATTCAATTTTCGAGATTTTTAAGGGTTCATGCATTTATATTCATAAATTGCTCTATAATTTTATTTCCTATGATACAATTCCAGATATGAATGCTGGCTTATATTAGTTTGAATAAGCTAGGCTGTGCTAAAGTAATGAATAAATCCCCAAATCTCAGTTGCTTAAGCATGGAAGGTCTATTTTTAGTTTGTGGCACAGACACAAGAATGTTGATTTGGGGGCTCTGCTCACAAAACCAGAGACTTTAATGCAGAGAATCACCTATCTTCCGGCCACATCATCTGGAACATTAGAACTCAGCAGTCACAGAGGAGAAGAGACCACACGGAGGTCTCACAGCAGAGGCTGCACCAGCCTAATGTCATATCTTGCAGCCCATTGCCTATAACTAGACATGTGACTTGGCAAGGGGCTGAGTTCTGCAGTCTTTCTTATGCCTGAATGGAGAGTTGCATTTGGTAACCCATAGCAACCTTTAACGTGTTTCTGTATTTGTTATGCTCTAGAAAAATTGTAATAACTTATAGTGCCTACTTCCTAGGATTTTTGTAAGGGTTAAAAAGTTAATATTTCTAGAGCAAATAGGGTCTGGCACAGAGTAAGCCTTAAAACTTGTCTACTTTTGTAACTATTATACTAATTAGTAGTAATGATGGTGGTGGTAGTGATAGAGACAGTAATACTAATTACATTTGCAGTAATAGTAACATTGGTAATAGCAGCAATAGTGGTAACTGTAACTAGTAGCGGTAACTAGTAGTGGTAATAGCGGTAACTAGTAGTGGTAGTAGCAGTAACAATAAGAGAATTGGTACTGGTTTCCCTGTCGCTTGGCAGAATTCACATGTCTAGGCATGTACACAAAACTTCAACTTTTTAGCATGTACATTTCATATTCCATTTTTAATTTCATCCCGTTTATTGTTCTATTCGTAATTTCCTTAGACATTTAGTAAAGCACTATCTTTTTTACGTTGATTTATTCGAAAAATTGTTAAAATGTTCATTGTATCATGATAGCATTTTGTGTGCCCACATGACTGTTTCATCTCCTCTTGGCTGGTTAAAATCATGGGCATTGGAACCAGATTTTCTCCTGCCTCCAGCACGTCTGAGTTTTGTTTTTCTTCAACGGTAACATGTGAATCATAACAATATGACCTTACAGGATTGTTTTAAGGACTAAATGTGTTAATATATGTAAAATATAATGGTTTGATTTGTAATTCCTTAATGGCTAACAACATACAGTATCTTTCCATGTCCTTATTGACCAGTCATGTATCTTCTTTGTAATGTATTTCTTCAGATCACTTGCTCATTTGTATTGGTTTTTTTCTTCTTGTTATTGAACAGTAAAAGTTTTATATATATATGTACATATACATATATATTATTATTATTTGGCTACTACAACAAATATTTTCTTCTAATTTTTGGCTTGTCTTCTCATTTTACTTTTGGTATCTTTACATATTCACACATTTTTCATTTACATTTCTACTTTATGCATTCTAAAAACCTTTTTTTCTAATGCATTCTAAGAAAGTTCTGTGTGTCCCAAGGTCACAGAGATTTTCTTCTATATTGCCTTTTACAAGTCTTAACAATTTTAGGTTTTACACTTAGGTCCCTGATCCATTTAAAGTAACTGCATGGTATAGGGCAGCTTTATCTGCATTTTCCTGTGCAGTCCTGGTACGTGGGGGCACTTTAACTACGTTCATATTTATATCTTTTAAATATTTTATGTCATTGTGGTTGTCTATTTTATATTTTCATGTATCTTATTTACGATCTGTCCTTATCATTATTATTTACTAAGGTCACTTTTTCTTTGTCTATATCAATGAATTTATTCTTTCCATTGCCCTTGATTCTGTTCTAAATTTACGATTCTGTCTTTGGTTATTTTACTTTTATGAGAAAGCTACTTTTAAATTTCTTTTAGTGTGTGTCTGCAGGTGAAAATTCTGTTTTTATTTGTTTTGTTCTTATTTTACAGGCATATTTACAGGATTTTTTATTTGGTATGGAATTCTAGGTTGGAAATTATTTTCTTTCAGCCTTTTAAGTCTGTTATTTTCTAGTCTTTTGGCTTCCACTGTGTCTGCTGACAGTACAGCCATCAGTCTTACTAATCTCCTTTAAAAGTTATGTACACTTTTATTTCTGGCTACTTTTCAAGTTACCCCTTTGCTTTTTATTTTCAGCATTTTTACTATGATTTGTCTAAGTGTGGTCATTTTGTACGTAAGTTACTTGCAGTCACTAAGGTTCTTGAATCTATAGACTGATTTCTTTATTGGTTTTAGGAAATTATCAGATTTCTATCTCAGTCTTTCTGTCCTTTTCTTCTGGGATTCTAAGTTTATATAAGTCAGATCTTTACTATAACTCTCATTTTGAAGCTCTTGAAATATCTTATTCCAGAGAAGGCTCACTATATCCTATGGTAGACAGTTGTAAATCACCTTATTCCAGTCTGGCTCTGAGCTGATTGATTTGGGGTTGAAATTGTAAAACCTCTGTCTGCTTCTGTTTCTCCCCCATGCCCTTTGCACAGCTCTTCAAATGCCAAAGTTAGAGCCTGTGGTATTGCCAGGGTTCCACATACATTTAGGTGCTTAGCTCCAAATTCTATCTCCTCTATGTTGGAAGTCTTCTGAACACAACACTGTGATGTTCAGCTTCTGTCTGCATAGAACCTTGTGCACTGGACCTGAGCAGTTTAACAATTCTGCAAATGCTTAGATGTGCACCATGGAGAGGCCTGAAGTAGGCACCATAGGTCAATACTTATTACAGTGTCATATAATTTATCTCAATTATTTTGTTGAACCTACCTTTCTATATTTTTTAGTTTCAGAATCTTTTCTTGCAAGTCTAGCTAGCATACAAGTTAGAAGGAATTATTGTCTTTACAATATTAAAACTAAGACTTAAAAGAAATTCAGGCAATCCTTCAGGATTCCTGCTCCAT
>NW_007758003.1:6145-6768 GCF_000696425.1 Galeopterus variegatus | reverse complement strand
TAGAGGGAGGGCACTTTTATTTTTTTATTGAAAGTTAATTGATTATGCATATTTGTGGGGTCCAGAGTTGGATATTAATACCTGTATACAATGTATGATAGTCAAATCAGGATAATTAGCATATTTATCATTACAAAACATAATCATTTTTTTTGTGATGAGCACATCTATCTCCATTCTAGTCATTTGATAAAATGTATTAAATTAGTATTGCATAGCTCAACTGTCTACCAATAGAATATATTTTTCCTGTCCGTTTTTGTATCTATTAATCAATTTCTCACTATCTCCCACTCATGAGTGAGGACATGTAGTAATTCTCTTTTTGTGCCTGGCTTATTTCACTTAACATGATTTTCTCTAAGCTCATCCATGTTGCTGCAAATGGCAGAATTTCATTCTTTTTTTATGGCTGAGCAGTATTCCATCATGTGTATATACCACATGTTCTTTATCCAGTCATTTGTTAGTAAGCATTTAGGTTGGTTCCTTATTTTGGCTACTGTAAATAGAGACACAATAAACTTGAGAGTACAGGTATTCCTTTGACATGATGACTTCTACTCTTTTTGGTATATACCCAGTAGTGGGATTGCTGGATCATATGGTAGTTCTATCCAAAG
>NW_007758003.1:0-658 GCF_000696425.1 Galeopterus variegatus | reverse complement strand
TTTTTTTTTTTTTTTTTTTTTTTTTTTTTGGTCTCTGCTGCCCTCTGCATGGTGGCTGTGACTGCTGCTATAGAGACTAGCTGCTTTTGCAGCAGTCATGGCAATTGCTGTGGCTATGGTGGGCTACCCGTGTGAAAATGATGATTTTGGTGTGCTCTTTACCTGGTTGCAGCTGGGCTTAGCTTTCCCTGGCTCTGTGCCTCAGGGTCCCAGTGGGCCGTGGGGCAGTGATGGCAGCTTGCCTGCTTGTGGCTGGGTTTGGCGTCCCTACCTCCATGCCTCATTCTAAAATGTTGTTGCAGAGCAGTTGGTGGGGAGGTAGGAGAAAGGAAGGGGATGGGGAAATAGGGTGGGAAGAGGGGGATGGAGGGAGAGCATGATTGAGGCCCATGGTCCCCCTCATTCTGTCAGGGGAGATCGGGGGGCTTCCAGTGGCAGCTTGGTCATCATTGTGCTGGATGCTGATGTCAGGGGGGTGTGGCTGAAGCCCTCGACCACCCACTGCTCTAGCTCGGGAGCCTGGGGCACTTCCTGTGGCAGCTTAATGTTTAGCACCAGGCTGGTTGTGAATGTCAGGGGGCATGGCTAAGGTCCTCGGCCTCCCACTGCCCCAGCTTGGGAGCCCAGGGAGCTACCAGTGGTGGCTTGCTGGTCATTA
>NW_007758002.1:0-6768 GCF_000696425.1 Galeopterus variegatus | reverse complement strand
TCATTCCAGCAGACATTGCTGAGTGCCTACTATGTGCTGGGCAGTGGGGATTCAGTTATGAAAAAAACAGTTTCTTTAAACAGCAGCCTCTCCTCCCCACCCCCCACCATCCATCCAGTCTGGGGGGACAGGATTTGGGATAAGATGCGTGGTATGTGAGGGTCTAGTTGGGGCCCAGAGGAGGTGCTCTTGCTGGGGGGTGTGTGGGGCTTGGGCCCAGGACGTGTGACCACCGGCAGTCTGTCCGAGTGGAGTGAGAGGGCAGGGTTTGCAACGGGGGCCTCACGCTCATCCTGATCCATCTTCCCTCTGTCTTCTGTCTTGGCCCCAGCTTCTCTCAGGCTGTGATGCTGGGTGGTCTGTGAGGCTCCACTTTGACACTGTGTGTGTGTGTGTCTTCGTGTGCATGTGTGTGTGTGTGAAGAGGCTTCACTGGCCCATTTTCAGCAGAGGCCCCGGATGGCAACTGAGCTGTCTCCACCCCCTTCCCTCCCTGGAGATCCAGCAAATGTGTGCATCTAGGAGATGCCTGGAAGTACTGAAGGCTTCAAAACAGCCCTGGGCACCCTTTATGGGGCTGGAGGAGATGCTGCCCTGGTGGGAGAAACTGGGGCGAGGCGGGGGGCTTCCTTTTGCTAAGCCCCTGCACGCTGAGGGGGCACTGCCCACCGTGGGGTCAGGGAGCTCCTGGCCTTTTGTTTGAGAGTCTCCCTCTCTCAATCCACTCCAATCCCCACCAGGAGAGCAAAACCGCCTCTCCGTTCACCACCAGACCTCCAGCCCAGCGCAGTGTCTGGTTCAGAGTTGGCCCTCACAAAACAGCGAGTCGTGTTAACAGTGGCTGTCCACCTACGGCCACCGAGGCTGGACCCTTCTCGAGGCCAGGAGCAGCTGGGGGAGCAGGGCTGGGTGGCCGAGACTTCTGCAGGCAGCCTGGGCCCGGGCAGTGGAGGCTGGTGGATGGGCGGGCCCCGGCCCTGCAGGACCTGGCGCATGGGCTGCTGGTGCAGAACTTGGACCTTCCTCTTGTGCTTCCCTGATGTCTTAACTGAGCAGCTGCATGGTGAGCAGGTGAGTCACCGTGCACAGCTGGGCACGAAGAGCTCATCCCCTGCACCCCTTCTGCTAACGCCACCCGGCCACACTGTGCCTGCAGCACACCTGGCCTTCAGCCCCTCCAAGCCCTCCCTGTGGCTTCTCTTGCTAAGCCCTGGGCAGGGAGCAAAGGCGCTGGCATCCTGTTCACTAATGCCAAAGTCTGATGGCGCTGTCTGGCTTTCACTAGGAGGGAGATGGAAGCTTCTGGAGGGCTTGAGTCAGGTCTTCTCCATGCAGCACACAGCCCTCTGTTACCTGCTTCCACCCAGCAGGGGATGCAGTCCCTCCGTTTCCACCTTCCTGATGTTCCCCGAGCACCTGCCCAGGAGTCTGCGGCTTCCTCTGCCCCAGCTGCTCTTCCCTGGGACACCTCCAGCTCCTTCCATGACCTGTTCCAAGTTCCCCACCCTGCGGTGGCCGTGCTGGCCATAGCTTCTCATAGCCCATGGTCAAGTCTCCTCCACATGGAGCTCACATCCCCCCATCTCAGTGTCCTTGAATCTGGAGCAGTGCTGGCACAGCAGGGGCTGTGCCGTGGCCTGTGTATACTGGAGTGGCTGAGGCCTGGGTGCTTGGGGAGCTGCTGCTCTGGGGTCTACCACCCTGGCTTTGAGTCCTGGCTCTGCCACTTTCTCACTGGGGCCTTGGGAAGGTTATTTTGAGTTGAGTGTTTCCATTGCATTTCTACCAAAGGCCATGGGAGGTGCTGGTGCCTGCTACAAGCTGAGTGTTGGGGATGCCCCCTGGGACTGGGGGGACACTAAGGGCTTTGGAGCTGGAAGGAACTGGGCTCCTTCACTGACTAACTTTGAGACCTCCTTAAGCAGATGACTTGACTTCTCCAAACCATAGTTTTCCCATCTGGGAAATGGGGATGGTCATAAGACAGGCATGTTCTCAAAACAACCTGTGGGGTAGTGGCTGTCTCCTGTGCCAGGCCCCTTAATGACAATCAGCATGTGTTAGTGTTAATCAATAAGCGCTTGTTGACTGAATGAAAAATATGTCCAATGCGTCGGTTTTACCCAGACGTCTTTGTGCTTTATCTGAAGGAGCTGGGAAAACGTCACCAGTCTTCATTGTGGGCTGTTATTACCAAGTGCTTGCCACCTGGGAAGTGGCACTCTAAGTGCCTTTTAGAGGTTCTCCCATTTAATCAATATAATAATATTCTAGAGAGGTGGAGGCTCAGTTTTATTGCTACTAATGGTACCTTCAGAAATGTGTTACTTGCCCAGGGTCATATAAAAATAAATAAACAAATAAAACAGCTCTGACCTGCTATTTTATTGAATTGGCAATACATTTATATAGTTCAGATATTAAGATAAAATATGAGGGTGTTCACTGAGACAAGCTGCTCCCCGCACCCTGTTCTTTTTCTCCCATCTCCATCTATCCTGTTTTTTCCTGTTCATACAAATTAACAAGGAATCATTTTTATTAATATCTGTTGTTTCCGATGTGCACAGAAATATGTATTATTATCCTCTCTCTTGCACAAAAGGCAGCATGCTCCATCACAGTTCTGTCTCTTGCTTTTTTCTCGTAACAATAAATCCCAGAGATCCTTCCACACCAGCATGTAACTTCCCCACTCGTTCTGACATCTGCACAGTATTCCACAGTGTGGAGGTTTCATGGTTCACCAACGAGTCCCTTAGGAAAGGATGTGCTTTGGTAGCAGCCAAGGGTTGGAAAGAACCTGTGAAGGAGGAACTGTTCGTGTCTCACTCTGCCTTGGGGCTGCATGTGCAGGAAAGGCCTGGCAGAGGCACTTGCAGGTGTGTGGGTGTGGCCAGAGCCCGCTCCGTGGGGGTCACACTGTCCACTCACTAGCAGCGTGTAAGAGGCCCTCACCCCCACCCCCGCTGCATCAGCAACAGAGACTTGGTCAAATTTTTGGATTTTGCTAGTCTGATATGCGAGGAGTGGGTGCTTGGAGTAGCCTGAGCATGAGGTCGAGCATCCTTTCCTGTGCCTAGCAGTTACTTGTGTTTCTTTTTTTTCAGGAAATTGCCTGTTCACGTCATTTACCCATTCTTGTATGCTGGTCATTTTAATACAGGTCAGTAGAGAGGTTAAAAGTCCACACCTTTGCATGTGCTGTGTCCTCCAAAGGAACCACCCCATCAGACTGCCTTGGTTCAAATTCCAGCTCTCCTAGAACTTGAGAAGAAATAGGGGAATACTAATAAAAAGAGAAGGGGGAACGTGTGAGATACAAAGCTCCCCCAGGAAAGGAGCCCCGCCTGGCCTCGTGCTGGTCACCTGGAGACTGAGGGTGTTGACAGGGCCAGGGTCCAAGCCAGAGAGGCCGTGGCCTGTGCCTGGCTGCCGGGGGGTCTGGTGAGGGGGGCGTTCTCCATTTGTAATTGACATAACTGAGGCGGAGGACACAGAAAGGAGGGGAGCCCAACCTGCACCCTCATTCCTAGGCATGAGCTTTGTTTCAGAAATTTGAAGGAGACCCTCATGGTGGGTGGGTCTGGGGGGCTGGGACTCTAGCCTCGAGCTGCCCCTAGCAAGTGGGGACTTTTGCAAGTCCTCTACAACAGCGGACAGTCAGGGTTCCAACCACATGGGGTGCTCCGGATCACAAAAACTTCCTTGCCTGTGAATTCACTGGACGCTCACGGGCCCCGAGGCTCGGTGGCTTTGCACCTGTTTTTCCTTCTACTCAGACAGCCGTCCTCACCGACCGGGCCCTCCACACAACTTCACTTTTTTTTTTTTTTTTTGTCTTTTGTCTTTTTTCCGGGTCCGGCAACGGATCGCAACCCTCAGTGTTGCTCCCCACAACCTCCCTTTTTTTTTTTTTTTGTTTTTTGTCTTTTTTCCGGGTCCGGCAACGGATCGCAACCCTCAGTGTTGCTCCCCACAACCTCCCTTTTTTTTTTTTTTTGTTTTTTGTCTTTTTTCCGGGTCCGGCAACGGATCGCAACCCTCAGTGTTGCTCCCCACAACCTCCCTTTTTTTTTTTTTTTGTTTTTTGTCTTTTTTCCGGGTCCGGCAACGGATCGCAACCCTCAGTGTTGCTCCCCACAACCTCCCTTTTTTTTTTTTTTTGTTTTTTGTCTTTTTTCCGGGTCCGGCAACGGATCGCAACCCTCAGTGTTGCTCCCGACAACTTCACTTTTTATATTCAAACTTCCTTCTAATCTCATCCCCTCAGGGACTCCCCTCTCCAGGACTGCCTCTGAACATTGAATGTACCTCTAGGGGACGTCAGCAGGTGGACCCTAGAAGCCAGGACCAAGGGTGGTGACAGACTCAGGACTTGTGTAAAGAATAGTCCAGAGGGAGCACTGCCCCACTTTGTGGACATTGGTCCTGTCACTTTTGGGTGGTGGGACCATGGGCGAGTCCAAGCTGGTCACCTGCAGAGCTTGGGCTCTGGAGCCATTTGGCCCATTTGATAGATATGGTCCCTGAGGACCCATCTGGCTGGTGGCAGAATAGCAGCCACAAGGAGGTCTTGCTTCTTGGAGGGTGTGTCTGAACCCGAGAAGGCAGGGGCTGGGCTGGGCTGCCCCCAGCCCCACTCCCCATGTCTTTGGCATTGTGGAAGCAGTGAGGCCTCAGACAGGGGGGTGAGGCAGGCCATGGCACGGTTCTTTTGGAGGACACAGCACATGCAGAGTGTGGGGAGGGCGGGGTGGGTTTGGATACCGAGGCTAGAGGCTGCAGGAAGGAGAGGTCGTGCTGGGAGGGCTGAGCCCAGGGTGGGGCTGGGGGGTTGAGCGGGGCTATGACCTGATTCGTGTTGGAGAAGGTGCCTCTGGCTGTTGGATGGTGCAGCCTGCAGGGCCAAGACTGGCCCTGGGGAGGCCATCAGGAGGCTGTGACATCTGTTCAGGTGAGGGATTATGGTGGCCTGGGCCAGGCTCGTGCATGGAGACCTGGAGAAGCAATAGGTTGGGGAGATGATCGTGATCATTTAGGAAATATTGTGGTAGCAGATGGGATGGAGCGCCATGTGGGTTTGAGCCCCTCCAAAATTTGGTTTAAAGGAGAAAGTAATCAATCATTTCCAGGGAGGTGGCGGGGGATGATGGCAGGAGGGGGCTGTGGATGGATGGCTTCTTGGAGGAGGCGTCATCTGACAAGATTTAGCACTCCCAGCTGCTCCCTCGTCTGCCTGCTCCTAGCCTGTCCTGTATGCAGTTGGTGAGGGAGAGGTGGACGCAGCCAGGAGAGCGGGGAAGGGCACTCCAGGCAGAGGGAACAGCATGGCAAAGGCCAGAAGCGGCAAGTGCTCCTGCATCTGGACAGCAGGGGCTGCGGCCAGCGAGTGCAGGGGATGTGGGGAGGTGCGGAATGGGGGAGGCCCAAAAGCCGGTGTCCTGGGCCGAGCCATGCCGACCGCCTGCTCCGGCTGCTCCCGGGTTTGCTCTCCTGCTGGTGCTCCTGAGCACCGGGCTGGCTGCAGGGAGGTGCCGACAGCGGCCACTCAGCTCAGATCTGGGCACCAGGTGGACTCACTCACCTTCACCTGGGCCATCAGCCTGCCCCCACCCCGGCTCATCCAAACCTCCCTCGCTGTGCCCATGAGAAGGAGTGGCCCAGAGGGGGCTGGGTCACCTGTGTTCTGCAAGCTTTCTGGCTGAGTGCAGGGTAGAGGGCTGCCTGCTTGCCTCCGCCTGTCCGACTGGAACTTCAGACTTCCCTCCCTCCATCCCTCCCTCCCAGGGCCCTTAGTCCCATTATGCAGGTCAGGAAGCTGAGGCTCACATGCCTCCAGGGACCTTCCCCAGGCTCCGCAGCATTGCTCTGCCCCTCACTCGCAGTGGGCAGCAACCCTCTTGCCAGCCCTGGACTCTCCCACAGGAGGCCTTCCCAGACCGCCCTGGGCTGGCCTGCAGTGTCCGCTTTCTTCCCTGCTTGAGGAAAGCCCAGGGGCACGGGAAGAGCACCTGCTGGAGTTAGCCGCATCTGCTTGGATTCAAATGTGCAGGGCCTTAAGCAGTTACTTCCCCCCTCTGAGCCTCAGTTTACTCATATGAGAAACGGATTTCTCACAGGGTGGATCTGGGGACCCACCACGCTGATGATTGTGAAGCCCCCAGCACAGGGCTCGGCCCTGCTCCCTGCCTCCCTCCGGAGCGATACCTCCGCTGTCGCCCGTTTCCTGGACCTGGTGGGAGTCATGGCCTCTCACCCCTTCCTCCCCCAGCCCCCGTGCGGGGCTCTAGAGAATCTGCCTAGTCAGGTTTGAATGGGGGAGAGCCAGCCAGCCAGCGTGTCTGGGTGGTGAGAGAGGCTATTTTGGGAACGAGCTGGGAAGGAGTGTTTTGTTTTGTTTGCTCCTCGTGATTACAAGAGGTGGCGAGTCCTGCTCTCCTCTCTTGGACACCAAGCGAGGTCTGAGCGAGGGATGGGGAAGGGGACAAGGGCGCAGCTCTCTGGGAGACGGACTGTCAGCCTTCCTGACAACCAGAGGCCACTTGGGTCTGCAGCCTGACCCCTCTCCCTTGTCACTGTCAGCTTGTTCCCAAGCAGTGTCTGAGAGGCGAGGGGAGGAGGGGACGGATGAGAAACCAGGGAACTCGGATCCTGACACACCAAATTTTATTTCCAGCTCTGCCGTCTGCCCATACGTCCACTCACGCACCCAACCATCCATCCACTTGTCCATTTGAACTGCCTGTTTAGCTAACCACCCACCCA
>NW_007758001.1:5897-6768 GCF_000696425.1 Galeopterus variegatus | reverse complement strand
CCAAAAGGACTAAAATGCTTGTTAAATCTGAGGCTACAAGGAAATCAGGGCAAAGTAAGCAAAATAAGCATTTTATCACTAAAATAAGCATTTCTGGATGTCTGATACACAAAGTAATCAGGTATCACAGAGATGGTAAAAGCAGGTCATTATTGACAGATGCATCATCTCGTGGTGGCAGCAGGTAGTTAGTGACCCAGAAAGCAATTATTCGTTTACAAATCCCGATCAGTTTGGGATGCACACGCTCCAGTAGCAGGGAGCCTTCAAATCCAAATCGTCCTCCGCGATTTCAGCGCGCTGACGGGCGATGCTGCCAAGTTCCACTAGATGGCGCTTTATCCTCTGACGCTTTATTATCTGGAAAAAATGTAGTTACCAAACCATGTGGATATTAGAGGCTGACCGGTGGTCTTCCTAGCTCTCTACCCCCGCGTCAACCCCACAACTCCACCCCTTTTGTGTCCTGAGTATCTTCTTCATCTTTTCACACCTGGCCAATTTGCCAAACTATCCCCCTGCAGCCCAGTATTACTCAGAAGTGACTCACCCTGTCATTTCAGAGACCTAACTAGCAGGTGGGCAGTGGTTAATTTCTTTTTTTTTTTTTTTTCATTCTGTTTGGTTTTGTATGTCAGGTTTTGTTGGTGGAAAGCCATTTGAATGTTTTAGGAAAAGAGCCATATAATAACTTAGTTTTGGGGAAATCAATGTGAGGGGCTAGCAGAGCAGACAAATAAAGCTATTTGATTTTTGTTGTTGGTTTTTGCTTTTTTCATTTTTCCAGCTGGCAAACTGGAAATCGTGAAATGGGTGTTCACCTGGCCACTGAGTTTGGTCTTATACTTCACTGTACCCAACTGCAACAAGC
>NW_007758001.1:0-302 GCF_000696425.1 Galeopterus variegatus | reverse complement strand
TTATTTCATTTAAGCAGTAACTCTGTGAGGTAGGGACAATCATACCCCCCTTTTTGGATAAAGAAACTGAGGCTTAGAGTGGACAGACCCCATAGCTAAGGTTTATCCGGGAGCAGCACTCCTCGAAGCAGCAGGTGCCAGAGGTCAGTTTTCAGTGTGTGGGAGACCCTTCCCTCCTTCAATACCAAGGCCACAACTCACCTTCCAGGTGACACCCAGGTGGCCATGCCTTCCAAGCACTCATCTCATTTATAAGCCCGAGTTATGCTGAAGGGCATTTGTTTTAAACAAAACTTAGCACC
>NW_007758000.1:6438-6768 GCF_000696425.1 Galeopterus variegatus | reverse complement strand
AAAGAAAAGAGCAAAATAAATATTTGCAGACATAATGACAAAAAAAAAAAAATCCAAAATTTACGATAAGCCGCCAAACGACAGATTCAGGGAGTTGAAAAAACTCTAAACAAAATAAATTTCAAAAAGTGTACAGCTGGCCATATCATAAAGTTGCAGAATAGCAAAGACAAAGAAAAAATCTTGGTAGTTTCCAGGGCTAGGGAAAAAAGCTTCTTTATAAATGAACCAAAATAAGACTAACAGAAGACTTTTTGTCACAATCTGTGCAAAAAAAGAAGAGATTGGCATGAAATATTTAAAGTGTTAATAAAAAACACCAACAATTTA
>NW_007758000.1:0-808 GCF_000696425.1 Galeopterus variegatus | reverse complement strand
CATAGGGGTTAGCCAGTTTGATCAGTTGGTTAGAGAGTGGTGCTGATAACACCAAGGTTCATGGTTGGGTACTTGTACAGGTCAGCCACAAAAAAAAGAAAAAGTGACTTTACTGTCATTCTTGGTTCCAGGCTTATTCCACTCCTTCTGATACAAATAACCCTGGGATCTCTCCTTATCCAACTTAGATCCATAGTGAAATTTAGCTGTAGAAAGCTCTTAGCACCTACACAGCAGCCACCTCCTTCTCCTATGGATTAAAGAGCACCAGCTCTATCCTTTTACACATGACAAGGACAGGAGAGCTTCTTCCATCCTGCAAATGGGGCAGAAAATGGGAGGAGAGGGGAAACCTGAGATGAGCTGGATGATGAGATGTAAGGAGTATGTGGGGGATCAATAGGGCTTCTGGAAGGATTTTGGTCCCTGATAAGAAGATGAAAGGTGAAGAGCTATGTCCTGCAATTCCTCTTGGATGAGTAATGAGAGAACAGTCATCTTAGATTTGCTACAGTCATCTTAAGATCATGAGGTGTTAAATCGAAGACTAAAAACCCAGTATGTAGGAGGTGTCAAAACAGAAATATAGAAATGACCTTGGTCCTGACTGCTATCACCAAGATGTTTCACCAACCCTAAATGCTTCAATTTTCAGAACTCTGTTTATTTCTTAGGACATTGGTAAAGTTTTTTATGACTTTCTTCTGAAATTATTCTAACTTATCCAGAGGAGACACTAAAAGATATTGCCCTGGCTTAGCCTTATTTATGTCTATAATGTGTTTGTACATTATCATATATTTATTTG
>NW_007757999.1:6306-6768 GCF_000696425.1 Galeopterus variegatus | reverse complement strand
CGGTCTGTATGTGGGATCCGAACCCTTGGCAGGAGCTCCGCTGGGCTCCCAAGCGGTGCACTGTAGCAGTGCGCCACTGGGCCGGCCCCCCAAAAATAATTTCTTAAAGGACATGTATGTTGTGTTATTCACATTTATTCTTTGTGCAATGTCAATAGTATTAGCCCCTTAACAAAGGTTTGGTTTTTTAAAGAATGAAGTCTATTACATAAGTTAAATTAGTACCAACCAAAACATTATACTGGAATTCAGAAAAAGAAGACACTATTACATGTGCAAATTTTGGGGGAAGACTTCACAAAAAAAGCATAGACCTAAACAAGAAAGAAAAAGAAAGAAAACCTGGAAGGCATTCCATAGAAAGATCTCTCCAAAGTGAAGAGTAAATGATGTATAAATTCGATAACAAGTTACATGTTTTGTTTTGGTTTTTAATGTAGCCTAAAAGAAGTCTTTAGTGGG
>NW_007757999.1:0-842 GCF_000696425.1 Galeopterus variegatus | reverse complement strand
AGACCTTATACTTTCGGGAGGGTGGTATAATTTCAATGCTAATTAATATTATTTTAGATTGCTGTTAATTTTATATTTTCTGTGCATACCACAGCTAACTGTGAGAAGAAAAAGATCCTCAGATAATTTCAAGATAATGTGGATCTTACCGAAGTGGATGATGTATTTGTAGAGAAATAATCATGCAAAGTACTCAAAGTTAATATGTAACTCACACAGAGTTAATTTTTGTTTCCTATGAGGTGTTATCCATAAGTACAAGTTATGACAAGTATCATAATTTTATATGTAAAACTTAAAAATGACCTATTTACATTTGCTGGCATTTTGTTGGCTTTTAAAGGTATTCCAGTTGAAATTAAGCTATTTTACTTTAGCTTACAAAATATGCTTGGGTGCTATTTTATATATATATTTCTATATATATTATATCTGTTTATATATATCTACATTTATATATAAACATATCTTTATATAAATATATTTGTATTTATATAAAAATTTACATATATTTATATTATATATACATTCATATATAAACCTCAATTGCATGCTTGGGAGTGACAATTCAGTCCACATATTTGTTGATCATCATAGTTCTATGTTCAAAGCTTTAAGGAAAGAATGCTCTTTCATTGTAAACATCCAGCATCCAGCACATAAAATGCTATGAACATGGGACTTACATGCTCAGACTCTTGCCTGTTCTCTGATGTTAAGGTATAAAGGACAATGTATAATCTTTGTAGCTGTAAAGTTGCCAATAAGTCTCTCTACCTATTATTCCAGTCCCTGACTGCACAGAAGGAAACATCCAAGTATCTTCAAGTGTTACACTTATC
>NW_007757998.1:6482-6768 GCF_000696425.1 Galeopterus variegatus | reverse complement strand
GAGGTTCTGAAAATATTTTACACATGTAAAAGTTCTGCAAAAGGAAGGTACCTTTTGCAGGTAGAATTTTTTATACAGTATTCTCTCCATTTCTCTGCTCTATTTCATATCAAAATATTGGTAAAGCTAGAAATAAAACTTAACAAATAGACTTTTATGCAGTGTAATTTTTATACTAATCATGTCGTCTATATAATCATCAAGTAGTTGGTTAGAGCACAGTGCTCATAACAAGGTCTAGGGTTCTACCCCTGTACTGCCACCCACCAAAAAAAAAAAAAAGGAA
>NW_007757998.1:2773-3707 GCF_000696425.1 Galeopterus variegatus | reverse complement strand
CACCGGGCCGCCCTAGCTTAAATTATTTTTTTATTTTTATTTTTTTTCCCTTTTTGTCTTTTTTCGTGACCAGCAATGGATCGCAACCCTCAGTGTTGTGCCCGCACCGAGCTCAGCCAGTGAGCAGGAACCAGTCTCCACATGGGATCCGAACCCTCGGCGGGAGCGCCACCGCGCTCCCAAGTGGCGCACTGTAGCAGTGCGCCACCGGGCCGCCCTAGCTTAAATTATTGAGTACCTGATTGTATACATTGGTGTTAAATTTATAATTAGCATTTAATTTTCTTTTTCTCATTTTGGACCACAGTACTATTAAATCATATAGCCAATTTTTTCCTCAGATATTTTTCAGAAAAAAATTTTTTTCAAACCATGTGATACTAAGTTTTAGTTTTATCAAGGGAAATTTAAAAGGATGATGCTAGTATGTTTTTCTTTTTTTTTGGTGTCTGGCTGATATAGTTTGCTAGGATTTTATTTGGTAGAAATCATAGCTGAAAATTTTAGTGAACTTGGGATTGGCAAAAATTTATTAAATATAACAAACAAAGCATGAATTATTTTCAAAAATCACTAAATTGTACTTTATCAAAATTTAAAATTTTGCTCTTCAGAAAACACTGTTAAGAAAATCAAAATGGGGGCCGGCCCGGTGGCGCGCTGGAGAGTGTGCCGCTTGGGAGCGCAGCGGCGCTCCCGCTGAGGGTTCGGATCCCATGTGGAGACTGGTTCCCGCTCACTGGCTGAGCACGGTGCGGGCACAACACCGAGGGTTGCGATCCCGTTGCCAGTCCCTGGTACGGGCGCGACACCGAGGGTTGCGATCCCGTTACCGGTCAGTAAAAAAGACAAAAAGGAAAAAAAAAAAGAGAAAGAAAATCAAAATGGGGCCGGCCCCCGGCTCCCCCGGGGGGGGGGGGGGGGGGTAGCCCCA
>NW_007757998.1:0-1857 GCF_000696425.1 Galeopterus variegatus | reverse complement strand
GAGTGCGGTGCTGATAGCACCAGGGCCACGGGTTCGGATCCCATATAGGGATGGCTGGTTAGCTCACTGGGTGAGCGTGGTGCTGACAACACCAAGTCAAGGGTTAAGATCCCCTTACTGGTCATCTTTAAAAAAAAAAAAAAGAAAATCAAAATGAAGCCACAGACTGAGGAAATACTTGCAAAACATATACAATAAAGAACTTATACCTAAAGGCTGGCCCGTGGCTCTCTTGGGAGAGCGTGGTGCTGACAACACCAAGTCAAGGGTTAAGATCCCCTTACCGGTCATCTTTTGAAAAAAAAAAAAAAACAACTTATACCTAGAATATGTAAAGAGTCCTTGTAACTTAGTAATAAGACAAACAACTCAATTTGTAAAATGGGCAAAAGATTTTGATACTCACCAAAAAAGATACGAGGATGGCATGTAAGCACGTGAAAAGATGTTCAACATCCGTAGTCACTAGGGAAATGCAAATTAACACCACAATGAGATACCACTACATACCTATTAGAATGCTTGCAATGAAAAAGACTGACCTTCCCAATTGTTGGCAACGATTCAGAGCAACTAGAACTCATACACTTCTGGCAGGAATATAAAATGTAGCCACCAGTAGTTGTACCACTTTGTAAATAAGTTTACCAGTTTCAAGTTCAACACATACCACATATGACCCAGCCATTTCAGTATGAGATATTTACCCAAGAGTAATGAAAGCAAATGTCCACACAAAGACTTTTACATGAATGTTCATAATAGCTTTATTAGTAACAGCCAAGAAGTAGAGATAACCAAGATGTACATCAACTAACAAATCGATTGTGTTGAATTCATATCATAGAATACTTCTTGCCAATAAAAAGGAATGATCTATTAATACATACCACATAGATGAATTTCAAATTGATTGTGCTGAGTGACAGAAGCCAAAGAACACAACCTATATAATTCCATTTATATAAAATGTTACTTACAAACTGCAAACTATAGTAGAGCAGATTAGTGGTTGCCTGGGACATAGGGGTCTGGAAAGGTGTTGGAGGAAAGAATTACAAAGGGGCAGGAGAAAACTTTTGAATATAATGTTTATTTTATTGATTGTGGTGATGGTTTCACAGGTGTATAGGTATGTCTTCTATTATATATATGTGTGTGTCAAGATTTAACAAATTCTATACTTTTTCTTGCCACTTTACGTCACGATAGACTAAACCCCTTAGGAGCAGGGATCTGCCTTGTTCACTTTTTTTTTTTAAATGTTTTTTTTTATTGTAAGAACACAACAGAAAATCTACCTTCTTAACAAAATTTTAAATGGTCAATACAGTATTGTTAATTATAGATATAATGCTGTACAGCAACTTTGGACTTATCTTACATAGTTGAAATTTTATACCTACTGATTAGTAATTTCCCAGTTCCCTCTCCTCCTTAGCCCCTGGTAACCATGATTCTACTCTGATTCTCTGAGTTTGACTATTTTAGATACCTCACAGAAGTGGAATCATGCAATATTTGTCTTTCTGTGACTGGCTTATTGCACTTAGCATAATGTCTTCACAGTTCACCCATGCTGTTGCAGATTGCAGGATTTCCTTCTTGTTTAAGGCTGAGAAATACTCCATTGCATGCATATACACATTTTCATTATCTATTCATCCATCAACGGACATTTAGGTTGTCTCCACACCCTGGCTATTGTGAATACAATGAATGTGGGGTCCATATACCTCCTCAAGATCCTGATTTTAATTCTTTTGGATAAATGCCCAGAAGCAAAATTGCTGAAATATATGGTAGCTCTAATTGTAATTTTTTGAGGTCTTTTTTTTTTTTTTTTTTAAATAATAA
>NW_007757997.1:4182-6768 GCF_000696425.1 Galeopterus variegatus | reverse complement strand
CACAAAACTAAACATCTCTGGCAAGGACTCCAGAGAATAGAGGAAAGACACAGTTAAGTTGATTTTTATAAGCCTGAAGAAAGTCTGGTGAGCAAAGTTGAAATGCCTAAGTTGTTATGGTAGATGGTGGAGAAAAGGGTTAAAAAGTTCAGGGGAGTAAGCAAGATACACGGACATGTATGTAAGAAGATACACCATTCACCAAGGCTGACAGTACTGAGCTGTTGAGAGGGGCACCTACATCAATAAAAAGTTTAGAGGTGGCTGTCTTCTGCAGACCAAGGCTGACAGTTGGAGAGGTACTGACATAGTTTGGTTCATTAATAGCAATGGGGATGATGAAGTACAGTGGCAGAGCTTAAGCACCAGAAACCAGGTGATTACAATTATCAAAACAGCCAAAAAGGTTGGAAGGGCAGACAAAGGAACTCGACCAGCATGGCACTGTAGACATCCCTACAGGAAAAAGTAGACAGGTAGCCAATGAGATTGCTGCTTAATATACACCATCAAAATAAGGCTAGAGACTGAAGGTGATCACTTCAGTAAAACCAATATTCAGACCTAAAACACTTTGACTGTTGAGGTGGCTTACCTCTAAAAGGAAGGATCCTGAAACACTATGGCGTCTACCTGAAAGCATTTGTTATGGAAAAGGCAATGAACAACTAAGTTGGAGTTGACTTGATCAGTTGACATTAGCCAGTTTTTATCACCAGCTAGCCTAGAACTGGCACAATGAACATGTGAATGGAGTGGCAAGGGGGCAAAGATAAAGACGACACAGGAATGCAACAGAAAGAACTCCCATTTACTAAGGCAAAAATAGCTATTGCTGCCTCTAAATGTCCAAAATGCCAGCAATAGATAACTATGGGGGGCCCTCAACATGGCTCTATTCCTCAAGGAAACCAACCAGCCACTTGCTGGTGGGTTGATAATATTAGGCCCATTCTATCATAGACAAGCCAGGGGTTTAATCTCACAGTAAAAGACACCTATTCCTTTCTTGTTCACACAGCCTCAGTCAAGACCACTATCTAGGAGCATTTGGATTCACACACATAGAATCTCACAGAACATAGTATCTGACCAGGAGACCCATTTCACAGCAAAGGAGGTGAGGAAGTGATGATGATGGGATTCACTGGTCCTGTTCCATACCACATCATCAGAAGCACCTGGTCTGACAGAGGGTTGGAATGGCTTGCCGAAAGCACACCTGAAACACCAGCTCAGAAGTAATATGACATTCTCCAGGATGTAATGAGTGTACTGGAGTGGAGCTTTTAAATGGTGCTATGCCTCCAACAGGTAAAATACATGGGTTTAGGAATCAAGAAGTAAAAGCAGAAGTGGCCCCATTAATCATTACTCCCAATGAATAATGGAGGGATTTGTGCTTCCCACCTCAACTCTGAGCTTGGCAAAACTAGAGGTCCTAGTCTCAAAGACAGTGCACTCTTGCCAGAGGACATAGCAAGAGGCCCATTGAAGTACAAGCTACGACTGCCAACTAGTGTCCAGGGATCAGGAGAAGAGAAAAGGAGTCACCATAAGGTGAGTGCTACTTGACCCCGATTAGTGGGAGGAGGTAGAGCTGTTGTTATATGGTGAAGTTAGGAAGAAATATGTATGAAAGGCAGATGATTCACTTAGGTGTCTCTTGATATACCCGTGTTCAGTTATAGTCATAGATGCACAACTAGACCAACAGAATAGAACAAAGACTCAAGAGTTTAAAAACACATATATGAAACTTTTTATTCATAAATAAATGGGCCTGCAGATAGAATAACAATGAACTATTCAACAACTAGCATAGGATGATTGAATATCCATGCAGAAAAATATAAAGAAAACTCAATCGTTGCCTCACATCATACCCTCCTCCCCCAAATTCAGTCCTAAATGTAAAATTTTGATGTAAAGAAATCAAAATTTTAAGTCATTCTAAAGAAAACATAGAATAATATTTTTATCTTTTAGCTTTAGAAAAATATTTCTTAAGCAATATCCAAAAAGCACAATCTATGTAGAAACAGAGATAAATTTAACTAAATTAACCATAAAATGTGTGCATCGACACCATAATCAAAATGGAGAGATGGACCTTAGACTGGGAGGCAGGAGTGGATGCAGGTTTAACAGAAACTGAGTTTTATATGATTTGGAGGGCCCTTCTTAAAATTCAAATACAAAATTATGAATGTCTAATTCATAATTATACAGGCTTCAAAGCAACTCAGGCAAGTGAGGGACCCTAACTATCCAGGATTATAAAGAGCATTTATAGATCCATAATAAAAGACCAACAGCCTAAGAGAAAAGTGTACAATGATACGATGCCAGTAATTCACAAATGAGGAAATCCAAATTAGAAGATTCTCACTAGTAACAGGAAATTGCAAATTTAAAAACAATAGTATATAAATTTATACTACTAATATAGGAACAAGTTTTAAAGTACAGTGATATCAAAAGCTGGAGATGATGCAGATCAGCAAGAACTCTCACATACTACGGAATAGAGTATAAATTGAGAGTAATTTGGCAATATCTATTGCACAAATTCCAAACTAGTGC
>NW_007757997.1:2336-2820 GCF_000696425.1 Galeopterus variegatus | reverse complement strand
GTTAATCACTTTTGTCTCTGAAAGTTCTTAACTTGGATAACCTCTGCCACCCTCATTTACATAATTCTTCACAGTATCCCCTTCCTCACAGTGTTCTCTTCTACATTAAAGTTTTTCATGGATGTACCTGATTGGCAACACCTATATTACATGCCTGCACATTAACTGCAAGGGAAGTGGAGAAGTGAGTTTTTCTAGCACTTACCTTGAAGAGGTAGGANCATGTACCATGAGATGAGAAGGGTTCAGAATAACTAAGTGTATCTGTTAGAATTCTTAGTTACAAACATCAGGATATTCCCTATAGATGAAATAAGATAGGAATTTATTAAAGAATATCAGATGACTTACAGAGCCTCCTGAAAGGCCAGACAAACAGACCCTGGGACTATGCAGTCAGGAAAAATGCCCACATTTCACTCGCAGGCTTCTCATACAAGCTATCCTACAACACTGGAAAATCATGACCATTTTCAGTATGGGC
>NW_007757997.1:0-571 GCF_000696425.1 Galeopterus variegatus | reverse complement strand
GCCACCACCATCATTCTTTCTCTCTTCTGCAGAAGTTCCAAGAGAGGCCGACAAAAAATATTTAAAACCCTAAAACGCAATTTTTAGTTTTGCTTTTCTTTAAAGTAAATATATACAAAATAATGTACAAATACGTACAAATGTACGGTTTCATCTGGTGTTAATTTTCAATCCCTACTTTGTAGAGCTACTTACTTTGTAGAGCTGTGCTGTTTTTAAATGGGCATAGTCTGAACCTTGATGTGTTGTAAGTGTAAAATACACATCAGATTTCAAAACTTTACATGAAATTAAGAATGTAAAATATTTCACTAATTTTATATTAATTACAAGTTGAAATAATATTTCATATATATGTTAGATTAAATAAAATGCATTATTGAAATTAAGTTCACCTGTTTTGTTTTACCTATTTAAACCTGACTTCTAGAAAATTTAAATTACATAGGTATTTGGCATATTTCTATCAAACAACATTGTTCTAGGGAATTAGTGAGAAATAAGGGAAACAGCAATTCATGTTCAGATTCTCTCTTTAATCATTCTTTTCTGATGTCACCCATTGATCCTG
>NW_007757996.1:5962-6769 GCF_000696425.1 Galeopterus variegatus | reverse complement strand
CATCTATGTAAAACAGCAGATTCCAAATGAGGAAATGGGGAAGTCACTAGAGTAAATGACTGTTTTCTCTGGTCTCAGGTTTATGATAAATTGTCACTTTAAAGTGAGAATGTGGAGCAGGTCTAAAAGTAGAGATTTGATCATAGAAAAGGAAAGTTCAGACCTCTACAAAAGAAATGCTCACCCCAAGCCTTGTTCTGCACCTGTCTCTGCAGCTTGGCCCTATGGGCACAGGGTCCTCAGTGCCTGTCTTGACCAGCTCACTGTCACCCTCCAGGGCTCTTGCTGCATTTCCCAGACCAATATTGTAGATATTTTACTCTCAGATTTGTTCTAATAGTTTCATATTTTCAGGATTCAAATTTAGGGTGCTGGCTGGTTAGCTAGCTGGGCCGAGCATGGTTTTGTAACACCAAGGTTTTGGTGTTATCTTCGTCTCTGATAGAAAGTGAGCCAAAACACCAGGTACCAACCAAGATTTATTAAGGGAAGAAAATCTACCAGGCTGTGCTCAAAATGGAGGACGGTGACCATCGTTGGGGTGGGAGAGCTTGTATAGACTGCAGTTAAGGCTGATGTAATCAGGGAGGGGTTTGGTGATGGGGTGGAAGATAAGGCTGGCGGATGCAATTAGGTGGAATGGTGAACCCATGTGGAAGTAGAAGAGTTTCTATTTCTCAGAAACCAAGAGTTTTCTTGTAAGGAGAGGCTGGCAGCTATTTTGTGCTTATTGTGTGTAAAATGGCGCCAGTGAAGTCTAAGTTCCATCATTCCCACCTTTTAAGTATATGGAGAAGGAAAAAGGGG
>NW_007757996.1:0-451 GCF_000696425.1 Galeopterus variegatus | reverse complement strand
GTTGGGATTATGGATAGAAGTGTGTAGGGGTTAGAAACAATTGGGGTTATGGGGGAAATGGAAGCATTAATGGCCCTTAGGACTTGAACTAAGTGGTAAGAGCCATTAGGCATTATAAGTGGAAAGATGGGTATATTAAAAGGTGAGTGGGTAGGCCACAAGAGATAAGAAGGAAAGAGTTTGTGTTTTGTGCGTTTTAAGTCTATTAGGTTTTTTTTAGGGATGTGGCATCATGGGACATTAGGGAACAAAAAGGGGTTCCACAAATTAACATGGATAGAAGAATGGTGCATAGCAATGGAGGGAGAATCGTTTCCCATACAAGGGATTAACATTTTCCAAGGGGAAGGGGATGGTGGAAGCCTCAGTGTCCAGGTCTGGGGCAGCCTGTAACAGGAGTATTGTAGCTGGAATTAGAGGGTTTAGGGTAAGGGTAGCTTGAATTTGGAAA
>NW_007757995.1:6567-6769 GCF_000696425.1 Galeopterus variegatus | reverse complement strand
GGCCCTGCAATAAATTCTTATATTAAAAAAATAGAAAAACTTCAAGTAAACAAGCTAATGTTGAACCTCAACGAATTGTAAAAACAAGAAAAACTCAATCCCCAAATTAGTATATGGAAAGAAATAAGATCAGACCTGAACTGAATGAAATAGAGACCAAGAAAAAAAAATGCAAAAGGTCAACAAAAAAAGTTGGTTGGTT
>NW_007757995.1:0-2604 GCF_000696425.1 Galeopterus variegatus | reverse complement strand
AAAGAAAGAAGGAAAGAAGGAAAGAAGAAACAACAATCACAATACTGTGTTGGACTTTCAGAAGGAGAGAACAGAACTGTGCCATCTATAAGTGGGAAAACTGGGAGCAAGAAGAGGTTAACGAAAGTTTGGTTCATATACACAAACAGTGATCATGTTTTGTAATGATGAATGTACTAATTATCCTGATTTGTTTGTCACATGTTGTACACAGATATTAATATTCATTCTGTACCTCACAAATAGGTACAATCAATTATGCTTTGATACAAAAAATCATTAAAAATATAAATCAGGAGCCATAAAACTCTAGTAATTACCCCTTTACTTAGTATGAAAATTAGCTGTTATATTGGATAAGCATTAAAAAAAAATCAATTATGCTTTGATACAAAAAATCATTAAAAATATAAATCAGGAGCCATAAAACTCTAGAAATTACCCCTTTACTTAGTATGAAAATTAGCTGTTATATTGGATAAGCATTAAAAAAAATTCAAGGTGGTCCATAGATTTGCTCTCATACTCAATCCCCCAAATAGACTTCTATCCACCATATTTTTTAAAAAATTACTTAATGTATGTTTTTAAAAGAGAGCTTTTTAATCTTATTTTTAAAATTTTTTTAAATTTTATTTTTGATTTATCATTATACAATGTCATTGACTTTCGTGACCCTTTACCCATTCCTCCCTTTCCCCCGTCCCCCTTTCCCACCCCCATCAGTAACATATCTGTTCTCTTCTCTAATGCCATCTTACCATTAGTCACCTCCAAACGTTTCAGGAGCTAGATTGTCTCCAAGGAAATACAGGATGACAGAAAGAAAAAATAAGGAAAAAGAGAGAGTCGGAACTAAAAATAAGAGCCTGGGTAAGATGGTGAAGAGGGGAATCCAGAAGTGAGGAAGAACTGCAGAAACGAGCTGAGATAACCTGACTACGTGCGTCATTATAGGCACATTTATATCTTCTCTGTATGGCAGTATCTTTTGTATTTTCACATTTTCCCTCTATGTGTATATTTTCACTTTTTCTTACATAATTTTAGGTCCAATAGTTGATTTTCAAATTGTGTTACTGTAAGAAAGGATAAAGATATAGGGCCGGCCCCGAGGCTCACTCGGGAGAGTGTGGCGCTGGGAGCACCAAGGCCCCAGGTTCGGATCCTGTATGGGGATGGTTGGTGCGCTCACTGGCTGAGCGTGGTGCAGACGACACTGTGCAGAGGGTTGCGATCCCCTTAACAGTCAAAAAAGAAAAGGATAAAGACTCACAATGTTAGAATAGAAATCATTATAGGTAATAGACATGAATCAGTAGTAAATGATGAACAGAGACGTTGTCAGTGGCAAAATGAGAAAAAATAAATCATTCACTAGTTAAATAAACTAATTTTACTTTTACAGACACAATATTGACCTTAACTAAGAAAATAAATAGGAAGTAAAAATAAAAATTAGCATTCTAGCTATAAGCAAAATAGAAATTGAACCAGTTCAAACCAAGCACAGCCAACAAATATTTGTAAAATAATAAAATATATTAAGTAGGTTTTTATATTATAATTCACAATGCTCCAAATTATAGCTATTTTTATCCCACTGTTTTAATATTCATCGAAAGTGTGAATCTGGAGAGAAAGATTAAATTATATTCTACAGCCAGGAAGACACTAAATTTTCTAATATGATACCTTATCAGTAAATTGTCTTCTAATGTATCCAAAATAGATTGATTTAAGAGACATCCTGAAACCGAATGACGGAAAGTTTAGATTAATTTTACACGCTTGCCAGTGATTAGACCTACTGTAGACTTTATGTAGAATCAAACATCCCTAGATTGTTTTGTCAGTTCTACTTCTCAGGTGATATTATATGCACCTTCTAAAGTCATCCAGCAACAACGGTTACAAGTATCTTACTAATGTCAAAGCTAGGTTTTTAGTGGTCCGTTGCCAAAGCGTGTGTGCTGTTTCAAGTTATGAATTAATGGTCTAATAATAAAACTGTCCCTCTGTCTTGGTCTGTTTGTGCTGCTATAACAATGCCTAGGACTGGATAATTTATAATGAACAGAAATCTACTCATGATTTTGGAAGCTGGGAAGTTAAATATCAAGGGGCTGGCATCTCGTGAGGGCCTTGGCGGAAAATGGATGGGCGAGAAAGCACGAGCAAGATAGAGAGCAAAAGGAAGCTGAAGTCACTTTTACAATGAGCCTAATCTTGCAAGAGTGAAGCTACTCCCGTGGTAACTACATTCATTCATGAAGGCAGAGCCCTCATGGAACCACCACCTAAAGGTGCTAACTCTCAGGGCTGATGCATTGGGGATTTAATTTCAACGCATGGAATTTGGGGACACGTTCAAACCACAGCACTTTCCTTATTTGATTCTTCAGGGCAATTTACACTCACAAAGTTGCTTTTGTGGTAGAAATAAGCTGAAAATATTACATAGAAAAAAGAAAGTACATTCAAAGAAAGTGTTAAAATAATATTGGAAATTGTGTGCATGATTGAATTTGTTTGATATATTAAGAAATAGCAAGCAAGACTGCATTATTTTTGTGGGTGGAGCCTCAATTTCTCTAATCGTAA
>NW_007757994.1:6029-6769 GCF_000696425.1 Galeopterus variegatus | reverse complement strand
AGGCACCAAAGAAGGCATCTATATGGTATAAGATGAAACCTCAATAGGGGTAGCTTTGATTTTTTTTTTTTGAACACTCCATATTTTAATACTAAAATATAATGTTCAATTCAGTTTAACATAAACATACAGAAGTTGTTTAAAAGAGAGTTTTGTATTTTCTACTGGAAAGAAAAGATTATGTCCTAATAAAGGGAAATATCCTATTTGATCATTTACTGTGAAGGTAATGATAAGTGTTAAATAGGCTTGTTTTTTGCATTAACTCTATAGGATGTTTATTTAAGGTGACCATACGCTTCAGTGGTTTTGAGTAAGTATGGGCTCTTGCTACATGATGAGAGCTGACAAGTGATAAATAACACCATAATAGGGACAAAAACAAGTCTGAATAACTGAGGCTCATATAAAACAGTTGATCTTTCTGCATCATAAACTTTTGTTCTTTGGTCTTGCACAATTTATCTAGTGTACATCCAATGTATTTAATCATCACCATATGAGGTGTTGCCCTTTCTCTGAATCTTTACTTTTATTTTTAAAAATTATTCAAGAACTTTTTTGGACACTGTGGACCATGTCAGACGATGCTGACTCTCTGTACATCCACGTTGTGCTTGCAAAGTAGACTTATCACCTTTGCAGATGTAATGACACCTTTAAATATCAAGAGGAAATGTGCAATCTGTTCTGGTCATAGGACAGGACACTGCCATCCACTGTACGTACAACAGAGCACA
>NW_007757994.1:0-305 GCF_000696425.1 Galeopterus variegatus | reverse complement strand
TTTCTGATTTACTGTTTGTTTTCTGTATTTGTTGGTTCCTTGGGTTGTAGATGGCCTTTTTGTTTGTTTTCTCTTCTTGAGTGCCATTTTTATTATACTAGTGGGTTTTGATTTTTCTTGGGTTTTTATGGCAGTGGTAGTTATTTTTCAGGTACCAAACTCAGTACTCCCATGAGAATTTCTTGTACGGGTGTTTGTGTGGTAGTGAACTTCTGCAGTTTTTGTTTGTCTGAGAAATATACTGTTTGCCCTTCATTTGGGAATGATGGCCTTGTGGGGTAGAGTATTCTTTGCTGACAATCTCT
>NW_007757993.1:6199-6769 GCF_000696425.1 Galeopterus variegatus | reverse complement strand
CTGAGCCACTGAAATTTGTTTGCTTTTGTTCTTTGTTTCCTAACTGCAATATAAACCCAACTTGGTGGTTCTCAGAGTGTGGTTCCTGCAGCAGCAGCATCCGCATCGCTTGGAGCTTGGATCTCCTGCATTAGAAACTCTGGGGTGGGTTCAGCAGTCATGTGATTCTGATGTGTGCTGCCACGAATCTTGACCCATACCTTGACAGATCAATTAGGAATTGTGTTTAGCTTTGAGTAACTGGACACTCAAAAACCAGTGACTTAAAAATATAAGAGAAAATGAAAGAAATCCAGTGGTGGGCAGTCTGAGGCATGTGTGGCCGACCCACAGTGACATCAGGAGTCTAAGCCTCTGCCTCTGTGCTCCAGCCAACACATCCACACCCACACCGAATACCAGGTGGTCCATCCCTTCTCAAGACCTTCTTACTTCTCCCAAATGAGTTCTGCTTATATCTCACATGCCCATGACACCCATTGCCATCTTGAACAAAATGAGGATATATTTTTTTTTTTAATTTTTATTTTGTTAATATACAATGTATATGATTATTATGGCCCATCACCG
>NW_007757993.1:0-828 GCF_000696425.1 Galeopterus variegatus | reverse complement strand
GTGTCCACAAATTAGCAAGCATCGTGCAGAAGACGCCCACCTCCCCCTCTGCAGCAGGCTCTCCTTTCCCAGTGCCGGAAGAGGGGACAGCAGAGTCCTGCCGAGAGCAAGGGAGGCCCTGATTCAGAGTGGCTGTCCATCTGACCGACGCCTCTCCTACCAAGCTCACTTACTTGATTTCCAGTTAGATACTGTAGTTATGGGATTTGCTGGAGGAAAACCCACAGGTGAGGGAGGGAGGTGAGAGAGACGAGCTGTCTATCAAATGCAGACACAGGAGCTTTAAAAACGGGGTGAGGGGAGTGGCCTGTGATGTTTGGCTTTTTAGGAGATCCTGAGGCCCACGCTGCAGTTGACTTTATATATTGATGGTCCAGAGACATCTACATAACCCCCAGTCACTGTGTTTCTAAGACACAGAAAGTGTTAGATAGTCCAGATTTTGAGAGAAGAAAACATTACCGCCAGAAACATCAACAACCTGCAGGGAAATGTCTTAGATTCGTTCAGAAATGTCTCTTTGGTTGACTGGTTGACTAAAGGCTCCGTTAAGAAGGCAGGAAGCTGCACAGAGCTGAGACCCAAACCCTCAGAGAGCATCTTCCTCTTCCTGGACGAATGCTCTAGAGAGGTGAAGTTTCATCCTCAACACCAAAATGCCTTTAACACGATTTAAACTAATTTGAATATGAATGATTCTAGAACATGTTCTATGTGTCCTTTACCTGCTTTGGACTATTGAATGCCCCCGGACAGCTGTTCTCTCAGCTTGTGTGCTGCTTTGCATGGTTTTCTTGCTTTTCCTTTGGGATCTGACTGGCAGAGTCT
>NW_007757992.1:5933-6769 GCF_000696425.1 Galeopterus variegatus | reverse complement strand
CTGGGGCATATTCTCTCCCCCAACACATGGAGAGAATGAAGAGTGGGGAGGGTCCGCTCATATAGAGCCCCCACCCCAACTCCCACCCTCTCCAGGGCTGATGGGGAACAGGTGCACATACGGATCCCTCCAAGAAGTGACCCAGTGTTCTTCCTCCCTCCCTTCCTCGCAGGGGGCTGCCCAGCCATGGCCCATGGCCGGTCAGGAAAGGGGGCTGGGATGATGGAACCCTCCCTGCCCCTTCAAATATGTCCTGAGGGCACAGCTCACAGAGGGCCTTATCAGGACAGATTAAATTGGGTCCCTGCCCTGAGAAGCTCACAGCTTGTAGGAGCCTTAAAACAGCTCACAAGCAGCACTAACAACCTGGAAGAGGCCAGCTACCTTGAGCTCAAAGGCAGTGGAAGCTCAGCAGACCTCTGATGGGGTCAGGAAGGTTTCCTGGAGGTGGTGGCCCGGTACTGGATATTGTAGAAAGTACAAATGTCAAGTCAGGTAAGGGTGTTCCCAGCTGAGGGTCTCTGAGCATAAGTGCAGAAGAAAGAGTCTGCCTGGCCCTGGGGGAGGAGGGCCTGGTCAGCGTGGAGACCCCGTGGAGATCAGCTTAGAACCTTAGCAACTCCCCCACCTCCAGCCCCCATCACCTGCACTTCCTCTCCTGGGCGTTTGTCCAAGGAAACGAGCGTGTACATCACACGAAGGCTGCCTGCAATTGCCTGTGGCAATTTTATTCACAATTGCCAAGAACTGGAAGCAACCTGAGTGTCCTTCAGCGGGTGAGTGGGTCCATATGGTGGAAACCGGTCAGCAGTAAAAAGGAGTGGACCGTTGACCCA
>NW_007757991.1:5827-6770 GCF_000696425.1 Galeopterus variegatus | reverse complement strand
CTTAATTACAGTCCAACAACAAATGAATAAAGAGTTACATGTGGCTGTTTGAGACAGAGGTCTTCAATAAAATTCAAAAGCATAATAACAATTTAAAAATGAGTGGAGGTAATTCTGTGAGGGCTAAGTAAATGTGGTCTAAATATAACATTTTCTAGCCGTCTAACTTGAGGCAAGGATTGACTTTAGAATATTAACAAATCTAGATGTATAAGTAAATGTATTTCACTTGGAGTTTCTACTTTATTGCTTCTTCTGATTTTTTTTAATAGGTCTGGAATAGGGTGCCTAATAAAGAATTTATATTCCAAGTTGTAGGTTGAGGGTCCTGTTGTTTGTATATTATAGGAATAACCGATTTTTATATGGATAAGATTATTAATATGGAGAAAAATCATCCATTATCTAATCTTATCAGCAAAACAAAAGTAATTTAGTTATATATTTACGTAAATAAAGTTAGTCCCATGACTAATATATTCTTATTGCTTAATAACAAACATAGTACTTAATTATAAACATAAATTCCTGATTATAAATACAACCATGCCTAAGTTTTTCCTTTCACTTCCATGTTGTTCTCATCAGACATCTCAAAATCCTAAACTGAACACATTTTACCTTTTTTATTTTTATTAATATGTAGTATTTTAAATTTAAAAGTAATATGTAGTTTTTATTTAAAAAGAAATGAACAAACTAAATTTTAAATGCCCATTATCAGTGCGCTAAATTTTAATTTTTCTGAGTCTAATTCTATCTCATGGCCCTTTGTATTCTATTTTAATGTCTTTAGAGTCCATTTTTGTTCCTCTTTCCAGAAGCCTCGCTTCCACTTTCACATTTAAATCTTCCACTCACACATCCACTTACACATCTTCCAAAGTCTTATTAGCCTGAACAAGGTCAGTGTTCCTGAATCAAAATGAAATTTTTTTTTTTT
>NW_007757991.1:0-789 GCF_000696425.1 Galeopterus variegatus | reverse complement strand
AAAAAAAAAACAGTAGTATATAAGTTGGGAGGAATAAATGGAGTTAAAGTGTACTAGGATTCTGAATTGTTAGGGAATTGGGTAAAAATACAGATTAAGATTATATGTCAATAATTGAAGTTTGCCTGTGGTAATTCCTAGAGTCACAACTAAAGGACTAGAAATATAATATACAGCTTCCAAAATGGTAGAGAAACAAAGTCAGCACAGTGGGTCAATTACCCCTGTGAGTGAGGGAAAAGAATGCAATCCATGGGGGTAGAGAAGAAACAGGGTGCCCCAGGAATTTGGAATGATGGAATTTCATCATTTCCAAGGATGAAATTCATTTTTCGGTTTAAAAAAAAGAAAAGAAAACCCTAACATTTGAATAAATATTGTAATATAATAGCTAAAGTGTTAGGTTTATTTTTATCAATATAAGTTTTGTGTAATTGTTTCTAATCAAATTACTTCTATTTTTGGACTTAGATTGAGTATTAGTCTTTAAACATAAAGACTATTTCTGGGGTCAATAAAAATAAGTCTCATATCTAATTTTGAATATTTTGACACATCAGAATGTAGTATTTTATTTTTTATTCATTTTCTTTCAATCACATAACTAAGTTGCTTTTATATCATGGTATAATTATTACAGATATACAAGAAACCTTTAGCAAAAATCCACCCATCAAAAATACTTTACAAGTAATACCACTTCTGGTAAGTATTTGAAGAAGCTCTTTTTTTTTTTTTTTTTTTTTTTTCTAGGAAATTTTATGATTTTTTGTGTAAAAACTCTGTATT
>NW_007757990.1:5692-6770 GCF_000696425.1 Galeopterus variegatus | reverse complement strand
TACCATCTTTGGTTTGTCATGTATATTACAAATATTTGTATAATTTTACCTTGTTCCCAAATTTTATTTATCAAGAGCAAAACTAAGATGCAGCAAGTGAGATACCCAAGTGCAAAATTTACGGAGGTATTCATTCTTGAGTGATGCCCCAACACCTGCACCACTCTGAGAGTGAAGCCTCCTTAAGAATAAGGTGCTAAAGTCCTACTCTTAACCCTGTTATTTATTATATCTCTATCCTGCTGTAAATAATTAGAAAGTTGAGGAAAATGTATGAAACAGTAGTTTTCAGACAGTACAAAACTATAAGAAGGAGAACAAATGCAGTGAGCCTTATAATATGTATTGTTTCTGCCTGGTGGCAGCATCTGGATCATTGTACAGGGATGTGATCCAAAGATGTATGCCAATTTCATTGAGTTGAGGAAACAGAGGTAAGAATTCACAGCAGTTGAAGCAGCAAGAATTTGCAGGACAGAATACCAGAAGAGAAAGAACTGTGCAGGGAAAGATTTTCAGAAAGCTGAATAGGAGTTTCCTTGAGTCTGTTGCTAAATACCAAGACATTCATGCATACAATAAAACTGTATAAAGCTAGGCAAAGAATTCCCAGGAAGTTATAAGCTGAACAATATCTAGAACTCAAAAGGGATACAAATTTTAAGATTAGACCAAGTAGAGTGGAAAGTCCTCACTGAACACCTAAAGCATTAAGTAGTTGCCCTAGAAGGGTTATGCCTTAAAAGAAGAGTCAAATCAGCCCTTTAGTAAAGACTACTTAGACATTTGCTAGCAGATCTAAAAATCAAGTCTCAAAATAATCCAATTGATATGCAAGTAATTTAACTGCCTGCTGAAACAAACTTTGACTCTCTTTAAAGGTAGACAACAAAATCCGTATACTTAACATATAAAAATGTTCAGCATCCAACCAAAAATTACTAGATAGGCAAAGAAGCAGGTAAATGTGAGTAATAGCTAGGAGAAAAATCAGTCCAAAAAAAAAAAAGAAAAACTGACCCAGAAATGTTAAAGTTGATGGAATTATCAAAGATGATGGATTTTTTTTTTTTTTTTT
>NW_007757990.1:0-240 GCF_000696425.1 Galeopterus variegatus | reverse complement strand
AACATGATTTATCAAAAAAATTATAAATTGAATATCATCAAAATTTTAAATTTCCTTTTTACGAAAAGCATGATTTAAAAATTAAAAGATGGCATGGTGGTGCTGAATGAGTTTGGAAGAACACACTCTGCTTCAATTTTTTGGAACAATTTGAGAAGAATTGGTATGAATTCCTCTTGAAGTTTGGTAGAATTCAGCAGTGAAGTCATCCAGTCCTGAGCTTTTCTTTGTTGGGAGACT
>NW_007757989.1:5478-6771 GCF_000696425.1 Galeopterus variegatus | reverse complement strand
GAAGATATAACAACTACAATTTTTTGAAGTTGTTACAACAAGCAAACGGAAAGGACATTCTTGGGTGGGAGGGGGGAGAGGGAGGAGGGAGGGAGGTTTCGGTGATGGGCCATAATAATCAACTACATTGTATATTGACAAAATAAAAATTTTAAAAAAATAATAAAATAATAAAATAAAATAAAATAAAATCAGATCTTGGTGTCCATCCTTTGTCAAGACACTTGGCTTAGATTTCTGTCAGTTGAACTACTATAAACCACATCCCTCTAGAGACAGAGTATCTCTGAAACGATTCCTCTTAACTTGGCCACTGTTATACAGAAATATATGGCACAGGCCTGGGAATGGGAGATAAGGCTCTTCCTGGCACAAACTGAAAGTGTGTTACGCATCTCCTATGACTAAGCTATTTATTAGGAAAAGGGGCTGCTTAAAATAGGAAAAGCATACTATTTTTGCTGCTGCATTGTCTGAAAAGGGGGCAAAGCTCAGAATAGACTACCTACCACCCTGTTCAAAGTCTGACTTCTTCATCTCCAGTTCACTTTGGTGTGGGTCTGCCAGTCTCTAGATTTTGATTCTATGAAGAGGAGCATCCCTGCCTTTCACACACTGGTTTTACCAAAAGCATAGTGGGATCGTGGAGGACGGCTAGGAGTGTCTACTGGACTTCATCCGGGCTGGAAGGTGGTCCAGGCCCAGTCCCATCTCTGTGAACCTCACTTTATTATAGCTCCTTCCTTGGCAAGTCATTACTGTGAAGACCAGGAGACTGACCTCCGTCTTATAAATCAGCCTTGGGAGCAGGCTTCTCCAGTGTGAAATGACCAGCCTTCACGACACGCTGCAGATCTCATGTGTGCTGGCATTTCCCTGCTTACCAAAGGGCCCTCATCTGTCAACCAGACAAGAGCTAGCATGTGGAAGTGCCCCCTCCAGGCACATGTGCATGAGGGCCATTTGTCACTGCACCTTCCACGTGCGTGTAGCACTCTGGCCCCACACCCTGAGAGGGTCTTAGGTTTCTACCCTCTTCCCCAGGGCGCTCAAGTGACAATGTACTAGTTAATTCCTAACATCAGCTAATGTCGCTTCAAATATTCTATGCGGAATCCACGTTTCAAGGATGAAAATAACCACTAAATCCTGTCCTATCTCCTTTTGTATTAACTCAAGTGAGAGTTGGGAGGGAGAAAAAAATGAAATCTGAAAACTGAAACTCTAGAACGAGATGTGTCAGGATAAGCAGAGAGCATTTCTGGAGTCAGGCTATCAGTAACACCAGCCACG
>NW_007757989.1:2986-4620 GCF_000696425.1 Galeopterus variegatus | reverse complement strand
AAATCCTGTCCTATCTCCTTTTGTATTAACTCAAGTGAGAGTTGGGAGGGAGAAAAAAATGAAATCTGAAAACTGAAACTCTAGAACGAGATGTGTCAGGATAAGCAGAGAGCATTTCTGGAGTCAGGCTATCAGTAACACCAGCCACGAAAATAACTAGCCAGGTGGCCGAGGCCAAGAGGAGCCTGGAAAGAACAGATGGTGGCCCAGGCCCCACAGGGGCCGTCTCATGAAGAAGATGTCAGGCCGCCGTGTGACCCCACCTCGGCATGTCTCAGCAGGCACTTACAGTACGGGCGTCCCACACTGCAGGAAATCCAGGTGCTTGCTCTCTCTGCCCCCCCGCCCCTGCCTCACCCCTCTCCTACTGCACCCCCAACCTCTCCATTCTTCCTCCCAGGTGGCTTCTTCTCATCACGCCATGGGGAGCCAGTCCTTACAGAAGTTGAGTGCCTCTCACAGAGGTTAGCTAACTGATCCAGCCTGACGGCCAGCAAGTGGAGGGACGGGGGCTGGCCCCAGCCTGCTCTCACATCCAGCCCCATACACAGCAGGGCTAGTCCTGGCTTTACACTTAGCAGGAAAAGATTCCATCTCCACCCCACCCCAGTTAAAAATGAAGAGGCCTCTGCAGACCTGCTCACTCCCTGAAAAGATTCCATTCGGAACAATGACGAGGGCCCACCGAGCTTTGTTAGAAGGACATCAGGAAAGTCCGCCCGCAGAATGAGAACGTCACACACCAGGGACTCTGAGGACTGCAAAGCTCGGGTGTATATGCTGTCCTCTCACACTTGAGTGCCTGGATAACCCTAGGCTCATTGCACAGCTGAGGGAGATCCTGGCCAAAGCCCCGGAACCCTCCTCAGCCACACACCTGAGGGTGTGTGGACGGAGCAGGGAGGCAGAGCTGCAGGAATGCAGGACCAAAGCCAGGCAGCCATGGGGGGCATCACGAGAGGGGCAGAGGCCCAGACTGCTTGTGAGGCTCAGGATTCTCCTCAGAGAAGAGTTAGAGCCTTGGGGACAGGGGGGTAAAAACACACATTTACCCACTGCTGAGGGCACAGCCGATGAGCCATGTTAAACTGTAGCCACAGAAATGCAGCGGTCTACACCTGGCAGTGCTCAGTGTTTACAACCTGCATGGCAGATGCCGACAGTTACAGTGGGCACAGGCCTCAGCCTGTAATGCTAACCCCTTAGCTGTGGGCAAGGGCTGGGGTGGAGAAGGGGCACTGTAAGCAGGGGTCTTGTAGCTATGGCTATTCACCAACACTACACATTTTTCAGTATTTGAACCAGCAGCACTGCCAACACTGATGCTTCCTGGCTGAGGTCAGCCAGCTGCAGGAACTGTCTTTAAGAACCAGCCATGGCCTGGGTGCTGGGCTTCTCCCAACCCACCTCTCTTGGGGAGGCTCTTGTTACTCATTAAGACATGGCAGGTAAGACAACAGGCAGACCCGGATCTGAATGCAGACTTGGACATGTAACCTAACCTCCTTGAGCCTCAGTCTTCTCATCTGTAAGATGGGCTGAGCAATAGTAGTGATGGTAGCTAATAATTGTTGAGCCTTCTCACATTCCAGTGATTCTCAATCATTCTCTCTCTCTCTCTCTCTCTCTCTCTC
>NW_007757989.1:0-276 GCF_000696425.1 Galeopterus variegatus | reverse complement strand
AATTTTCCCCACTGGGACACATGTGACTATCATCCCAGACTATAACACTCTCTGCTCCAATTTCCAGAGTGCTGAAGGTAGCTCCACCTTCCTCCTCCCAGTCAAAATACCGACCAGAAAGCAAGTGCCTAAGAGTGGTGTTACATAGGAATGACCTTGAATCCTAAGTCATTAAAAAAATAAAAGTAAGTCATGTATAAACTCCTGCTCTCTACTATACTGTGATGTTTCACAAATGTCGGGACACCAGGGGAAATACAACACTGTTAGCAAACA
>NW_007757988.1:6190-6771 GCF_000696425.1 Galeopterus variegatus | reverse complement strand
TATATATATATATAAATTAACATATATATATGTTAATTAACATGACCCTACTATACCAGCTAATAGTTATTGTCTGTAATATTTTTCAGAATCGGTTCACAGTTTCCCCTTGCCCTGCCTCCAGGAACATGCGCAGGACCCTCAGAGGGATAGCTCTCTGGTTGAGTGAGTTTTGTGTACTTCTAAGAGCCAGCTTGCTCAGTCAGTATAAATGTGCCTCTCACTCTCAGCTGGTGGTACTTACCCTAGTGGAAGATTACACTTACACGTTGAGAAAAAAATTCACTTAATACTTGCCTCAAACCATAAAATATTTACATAGAGAGTACTGTGAAAATCGAGAAGCAGAACAAAACAAAACAAAAGGCTCCATTTTCTCTTACGACTTACAGGCCTAGTAAAATTTACTGATGATATTAAAAAGTTGATGCCCTTAAACACTAACGTCAGATAATTTGCATCAAACTTATCTGAGGGCACCTCAAATTACCTAAGATAAGTCGTTATAATATTAGTATAGTTCAAAAAGTGGTGGTAATATAATTAGGACGCATCCTTAAGATAGACAAAAATCTATAATT
>NW_007757988.1:2795-3456 GCF_000696425.1 Galeopterus variegatus | reverse complement strand
GAAGGGGAAGGGGAAGGTGAAGGGGTGGGGGGGGTGGGGTTAATGAGAAATTGTTAAAGGGTCACAAAAACTGCTTACATTGTGTAATGTTAAATTTACTAATTATGCTGATTTGGGTATCACATATTGCACACAGGTATTGATATTCAAAGCTCTACTCTACAGATATGTACAATCAATTATGTTTCAATAAATTTTTTTAAAAAACATTTAAAAAGGAAATAGAAGAAAAGCTTGTAGAAAAGATGATAGAAATTATTAAAGAAAAGTTTCTTTTGATTCTAAAGAAATGGGGCTAAGGATCCTTGAAGCAGTTACCATAGAGCTTATCACTCTCCAGGAATTTTTCACATAGAACATTTTGGTGGCATTCGAGCATGTTGAATTGGCAATAGAAATATCAAATCATGTGTTCATATTGTTAAAGCATTTTTAATTTTATTGAAAAATACCTACAAAGCCTAAATGCGAAAGACAATGGCACTTGTAATCTAAACTTTATGGAATTCTGTTAGCTCAGGGCCTTCAAAAAGCCGACACCAAGATGGGATTAATAATGCCAAAGGTTATTAGTGGAAGTACTTGTAAATGCAAGAATTGCACTGGTGGAAGTACCTACTTGTTTTTCACATTCTGAGGTTATTAGACCTGTTGCTGCTGC
>NW_007757988.1:0-777 GCF_000696425.1 Galeopterus variegatus | reverse complement strand
CAAAACATATTTTTACTCCTGAAATTTGATAGAGTACATGGTATATCTACATGAAATTTGCCTAATTTTTTTTATCTCAACTAGAATTTTGACCTAAGAAACTAAGTTTGCAATTTGCAATTAGAAATACAGCAGTTACCTTGAGAGATGTTTAGGAAAATAATGTGACTATAATTTGAGGTTAATAAACTTGGTAAAAATTGAATAGTCTACACTTTGGATACAAATAAATAGGACCTAAATAACGACAGATTGGATAAAGGTAAACACACTGCCAATAAAAATAGCATATATTTGAGACAGTTTTTAAAAATTCACGGGCCAGCAAATCTTCCATAGAATTCAAGTTTATTTAGTCACACTATTTCAATGGTGACCAAAAGAATGCAATGTAAGATGAGTTAAGAAGTCTGTGACTTTGACCATTTTTATATGATTTATATCATATGACTATGACCATCGTCATAACTAATTATGATTGAACTCCTAACTCCATCATTAGCTTTCTAATTATGGGCATGGGACACAAATATGCAATGACTATCTTAATATTGATCCATAGTTCCAAAACAATTATTAATTATTCTGAACGTTTTCCTACATCCTGATGATTTCTATAAATATCTCCCTTTATGCCATTTTCTTTATTGTCCTTTAACATCAGCACTGCCTAATCAACTCAAACCAGCAAAACAACTTTTGAGTAATTTTGACCATTGGTATTTACTGTCACCTCCCAAGTCTCTGGAAGATTTTGTAGTGTTCCTGAAATAATTT
>NW_007757987.1:6204-6771 GCF_000696425.1 Galeopterus variegatus | reverse complement strand
GTCCAGAAAAAGAGTGTTACAGAAACAACAAGAGAATGTGACTGAGCTGGTTGCAAAGGAACAGCCCGCTGCCACTCTCTGACAGAGCCTTGGTCCGCACCAGCATCCCGAATGCAACCAGTTTTATTAGTTGCTCCTGTATCTTGCTTCTTTGGGCAAACTTAAGAAAATGCAAAATTTTTTGTGTGTGTTGTATTTTGTATTATCTGTAATTAAAACCACTAAGCGTGGTTTTCCTTTGCATTTCCACTATGACAAGGGCATAAATACGTCCTATTCATCTGTTAAGAGCCATTTCATCCCAAATTAGTGTCTGTGTATATTCTCTGCCCATTTTTCCACTGAGCTGTTCATTTTCTCTCTCTTGTTTCCTGGATGAATTTTCCGTTTTGGAGGCATTAGCTCCGTTGTCTATGATGAATAGCAAATATTTTCCCCCATAGTTGGTTCATTATTATTTGACTTTTCTTTTAGTATTTATTCTTAAATAAGGCTAAAGTTTAAAAAAAATTTTTTTTTCCTTTTTGTCTTTTTTCGTGACCGGCAACGGATTGCAACCCTCAGTGT
>NW_007757987.1:0-746 GCF_000696425.1 Galeopterus variegatus | reverse complement strand
GTCCAGAAAAAGAGTGTTACAGAAACAACAAGAGAATGTGACTGAGCTGGTTGCAAAGGAAAAGCCCGCTGCCACTCTCTGACAGAGCCTTGGTCCGCACCGGCATCCTGAATGCAACCAGTTTTATTAGTTTCTCCTGTATCTTGCTTCTTTGGACAAACTTAAGAAAATGCAAATTTTTGTGTGTGTGTTGTATGTATTTTGTATTATCTGTAATTAAAACCACTTAGCGTGGTTTTCCTTTGCATTTCCGCTATGACAAGGGCATAAATACGTCCTATTCATTTGTTAAGAGCCATTTCATCCCAAATTAGNAATTTATTTTTCTTCTGGGTTTTATTTTTGAGTTTATGTCTATCTTCTTTATCCCTTTTCCCTTTTTTATAAATTAATCATTTCTACATCGTGGGCATCACTAAGATTTACTTTCCATTCTGTCACTGTAATCCCCACCTTTGCCATTGAAATCTTAGATCAATGGCTGAATGTTCTCAGTGTTCCCTTGCTAACACTTACAAGGTCACCTCTTAGTTGGTGGATGTTCACCTTCGAGTGGTTTGCAGAGGGCTCAGGTGAACACCATGCCTGAAGGCCTGCAGAGTCTAGGCTGGGTGTGGGACTTACATCTCTTGGCTCACACCTTCTTTCCTTGATATCTTGAAGGAATCACTTCACTTTCCTGTGGCTTTGAAAGAGTCTTGGTATGGTGCCTTCTACCTTCTTTGCTCTGTTAGTGACCTGTACTT
>NW_007757986.1:6283-6771 GCF_000696425.1 Galeopterus variegatus | reverse complement strand
GGGGGGGGCAGAAGACAGAATAACTACAAAAATTCCTTGAACTAAAGTCAAGAGAACAGATAAGATGGGGGGGAGGGAAAGGGGGGGGAGAGTAAGTTGTAAAGGGGCATGATAATCAAGTACAATGTATTTTGAGAAGTAAAATAAAAAAATAAATTTAAAAAAAGGGAATGTATTCTTAGTGTATTGTGAATAGCATTTACATAGAAACAATATGTAAACACTGAACTTTAGTCTAACAAAAATTGGATATAACTGTAATTTCCCCTCTGTGATATGGATTCTCACTTTACCTCCAGCCTCATCCGTGATTACTTTCTGCCACTTAAGTTATTCTTCAGTAATTTTAAACTGCTGGCATTTTCTGAAATGAGCGAACCGTTTTTTGCCTTCAGTCTTCTCTTTCCTCTGGCTCATGCATCCCAGCCTGGGAAGGAGGCTTCAGTGAATGGCATGCCTCCCTCCCCCCACCCCCTACCTGAAGGGCC
>NW_007757986.1:0-479 GCF_000696425.1 Galeopterus variegatus | reverse complement strand
AAAAAAAAAAAAAAAAGACAAAAAAAAAAAAAAAAACTTGAGTGTTTTGAGGACCTTTACAAATCCTAATCATTCTTTATGAACTAGGTTCAGTCCCAGCTCTTCCAAAACAGTTACGGCAATCTTTCCCTTCTCTGAACCTCTAGTGGATTTTAAAGTAGAGCCACATACATTGGGACTTACTATTTGTTTCATATGAATTAATTGTCTCCTTAAGAATACAACAAACTCTTTGAAGAGTGGTACATGGGCTTCTCTTTCTTTTTTTTTTGAATAAATTTTTAACAAACACCTGTTCTGTGCCTGGTACCCTTCTTATTGCTTGAGGAACAATAGTCATCCAACAAAACTCCCTGCCTTTTTGGAGATAATAGTCTAGTGAAGAGTAAGGAATTCATTAAACAAATAAGAAATGGTGGTGGTGGTAAGTACTTTGAAAAATTGTTTATGGTGTGGAGAGTATCTGATAGTGGGATTTT
>NW_007757985.1:5702-6771 GCF_000696425.1 Galeopterus variegatus | reverse complement strand
AAAAAATCTAATAAAGTGGGAAAGCAAAACTTTATTAAAATGCATTTATATTATATGACAAATGGGCTATATTTTACATAGAATTTATTACATGTATATTTACCAAAATAAAATTGAAATGATGCTGTTTATTTGTTCTGATATGTAGACCTCCTAATTACACAGAGCCCTTGTTTCTTAAGTCTTAATGCTATCACTTTGCTTTGCTTGAGGACTTTATATATGAGAATTTCATCTTTTAATTTGTTTAAGTAGGCAAGCTAGTTTATTTGTCTATGCTGATATTTCAAAATGCTAAGTGGAAAGCTAAATGCTTGCAAATCAGGAAAACAGAGAAGGCATTCCTGGTGGTTTTCCTTTCCACATTTTTCAGTGTGGGGACTGGGACACTGGGGGATGAGAATCTTTTTTTATAGCCCTGTCTGGTTGGTGATTTTCATCCTCACTAAGAGTTCAGCCTTCTGGTTATGAAACTCAAACCAAAACTACCATTGAAATTTCCATAAAAAGGTATTTTAGTTAGTTGAGTTCTTAACCCTACTTTGTGGTTGTAATGTTGTAACATTTACTTTTTTGATCCTACCAGTTTTATAAAGAATATAAGCAAGACATGATGTCTGAAAGGTGAAGTAGGAATCTGTTAGTCCTCCTAAAAGATTGTCTTCAATATGATGGTAGCATGCTTTACCCTTTGACCTTTCTCCTACTCTGATTCCATGTGTAGGTGAAACAGTAGCCAAAAATCTTTATTATAGCCTTGTATAAAAAGAATTGGTTTAAGAAGAGATGAACTTTATTCTCTCCCAATTCTGGCATTCCATCTGTCTGTAATTCTGCTTCTATTATAGCAGCAACTACTATAATCATGTTAGGTTTCTACTTTAAAATACTTGCCATTTAGAAGATACAATTCCAGGAATGTGAAGTAACAAGAGGTTTTCTGTATTTTCTTTAATGGTGTATTGATGACAATCGTGGTAATCACACAGTCCTTTTGATAGTTTCCTGTGAACTCTGCATAGTTATGTAGAACTTGAACAGGGTCTTTGTTATGTTCAAACTCCTTTAG
>NW_007757985.1:0-995 GCF_000696425.1 Galeopterus variegatus | reverse complement strand
TGAACTCTGCATAGTTATGTAGAACTTGAACAGGGTCTTTGTTATGTTCAAACTCCTTTAGTAAAACTTTAGAATAAGCTAAAATAGAACATAAAATGTCCTTTATATCGAAACTGGAAATGTCTTTGCTTTCAACCTTACCTTCAGGGAATGAAGTTAGTGGCTCTGGGCAGATGTTAGTAGGAATGGATATTAGAGTAGATGGGGCCATACTTGAGATGTTCTTGAAACTACCCTGCTGCGTTAGCTCCACTTTTCCCCGAGCTACGAGAGGTATTATGGGTGCACTGTTGATGAGGGGAGGTTCAGGGCATGGGCAAACCTGCACTTCCAAAATTCAAGCAGAGTGAAGAAAAAATGGCATTCAAGAGAACACAAGGTGATATTTCTAACTTTTGATTAAAGTTTGTGCTACCTTGTCAGTATCTCAGTTTGCCCATAGGCCCCCAAGGAATTTTTCTTTGAAAAAATGTGTTCTATCTGTTGATTATCAATAAAAGTGCATTTGGCCCTTAAATAGATGACTGTTAGTGGTTTATTACTATTGCAGAGCTCACCAAAACTGATCAGTTTGGCAGGATCAAACTGTTACAGCAAGTTTCAGTTTGGCTTGTCTTGATGGTAAAGTTTGGTAATTTAGAAAAGGAAAGCTTATATTTATTGCTCCTGTTGTGCTAAAAAAGAGACCCATGGCAACCTACATAATAATCTCACATTAACTTGGCCCTGATGGTCCTAAGCTAACCTTTAAGTGGCTAAACGCAACCGCAAATACCTACAGGCATTGCTAGATAGATAGATGTGGGTGTATGTGTGCTCCAGACAGAAATCTTAAATGTGGACTTACCCTAAAGCAAGTAAAACATGCCTGTAAAAATAAGTTCGAAAAGACTTTGATGTGTTATATTCAGATAATGGAATTTTCCTGAAACTTTAGAGAAGTTTCTTCTTGGGGATACCAAATGAAATGCATTTTAAGAAAAAAATATTTAATC
>NW_007757984.1:6018-6771 GCF_000696425.1 Galeopterus variegatus | reverse complement strand
CTGTCATTGGCTCAGAAGTCCTCCACCAACTGTCTGCCTGTTATACTCGCAGCAAAGAGCACATGCTCACAGCACCCTGCAGGCCCCACGTCATCGACCCATGCCATCATCTCTCCCCCCCATCCTCGGCTCTCCCACTTCTCTCCCCCCTCTCCTTCCCCATCTGCCACACCCTCCTCTGGCTACATGTGACTTTGCTCATTTTCTGAAGCAAACATCATTAAGGGGCTTCTTCCTGCCTCAGGGCCTTTGCACTCACTGTTCTCTCTTACTGAAATGTTTTTGTCATGTGGTCCCATGGATGGCTCTCCCTAGTTATTCTATTCAATAGTCACCTGTCATGGAATTCTCACCTTTTCCCCACCCCACCTCTCTCTGTGCCTGTTAGCCTTTTGCTCTATCCATCCTTGCACTATCCAACTTTGTTTATTTTTTGCCTCTGTCAGTTACTACATCTCCATGCAAGGGGGAGGGGCCAGGTTTGCTTGTTCACCTCTGGGGTCCTCAGTGTTCTTTAAATGACTGGCACTGAATTGGTGACCAGTATCTGTGGAGTGAGTGAAACTCAGGTCTTTCTGAGTCCAGATCCCTGTTCTTCCTACTACCCTGCTCTGCCCCTGCAGGATCTGACGCCAGCTACTATTTATTCCTCATAAGAGCCATAGCCAGAACTCCTTCCACCTATCTAGGTCTTATTTCAATGTAAATGGCTATTATACAAACAATCTCAGCACCCAGAATAATAGTAGGTGC
>NW_007757984.1:0-636 GCF_000696425.1 Galeopterus variegatus | reverse complement strand
CTTTACAATTTCTTGCTTGACCTATGACTTATTTAGAAGTACATTCTTTAATTTCCAAATATTTAGGGGGTTTGTGGGGTTATTATTAATTGACAATAATTTATAATTTAGTTTCATTGTGGTCAGAGAACATACACTATAAAATCTAATTCTTCTAAAATTTACATATTTTTAAAAATTTCATTTAAATGGAATAATTTAGTATGTAGCATTTTGAAACTGGCTTCTTTCACTTGACATAATACATTTAATTAAAAAAATCCATGTTTTGCATGTACCTATCAGTAATATTTTTTATTATTATTGCTGACTAGTTTTGAATCATATAGACACAAGTATACTGCAATTTGTTTATCCACTTGGGTTAATTACAGTTTTTACTATTATTAATAAAAGATTTTTGTACAAGTCTTTGTGTGTCACTCTTCTGGCCCTGTGTGAGCCATGGTTATTATTCACACAATGTCTTTGGTTGGTTCTCTCCCTGGCCTGAGGTCATTTTCTTACACCATGTGTTTACTGGTGCTCTGTTGAATACCTGAGGGGGATCCTCTGTTGTTTCACATGGTCAGCTTTCAGTGTAGCTCTTTGCTTTCATGTACCCTGCACTGCAACTTAGCTCACGAGGTCTTCTTG
>NW_007757983.1:2051-6771 GCF_000696425.1 Galeopterus variegatus | reverse complement strand
AGGTCAAGACTAGCATCAAAGGTGATAAATTAAGAAGAAAAGGAAGGTTAATTAAAATTTTGTTTCTGTTATGGGTGTTCAAAGGAGATTAAAAGGCCATAGTGACATCAAAAGAAGCCTTATTAGGATCTCTATTTTTTTGTGCCCATAGATGAGCCCTATGCACACACACACTCACACACGTATACCCATGAGTAAGTGCGTATTACAGAAAAGATTCGTGTCAGTATTGCATTAGTCAGGGTTCTCCAGACAGAGAGAACCAACAGGACATACATCTATGTATAGATATAGATACTACATAGATATAGGTATAGATATAAAGAGGAAATTTTTTAGGGGATCTGGCTCACATGATTATGGAGACCGAGAAGTCCCATGACAGGCTGTCTGCAAGCTGGAGGCCCTGAGATGCTGGCAGCGTGACTCAGCCCACAACTGAAGGCCCCAGAACCAGCAAAGCTGATGGTGTAACTCTCAGTGTGAGGCCAAATGCAGGAGAAACTTGAGCTTCGACATCCAAGGGCAGGAGAAGAAGGGTGTCCCAGCTTTGGGAGAGAGAGTGAATTCACCTTCCTGTCTTTTTGTTCCATTTGGGCTTCAGCTGGTTGGATGGAACCTGCCCATATGGAGGGTGGCTCTTCCTTCATCAGTTCACTGACTCACATGCCAATCTCCTCCAGAAAGACCCTAACAGACATAGACAGAAATAATGCCTTCTCAGCTATTGGGGTATCCCTTAATCCTGTCAAGTTGACACCTACAATTGAGCATCACGGGCATTATGAAGACAAGGTGCACTAGGTTAGAAATATTTTTCCTTTCTGCATCTGTTTTTTATGTGTAAGTTAGTAAGTTGCTGAGACAGGGAAAGCCTTGTCCCCATGGAGCTGACATTCTGAAGGGAGGTGGCATGGCCATCCAGTCTGGGACAAGCCAGAGGCAGGACTGAGGGCAATGACGAGGCCTCATTGGGACGGGTGGTCAGAGACCTCCTGGGAGGAGATTATATTTGAGCTAAAACCTTAAGGACAAGACTGAGCCTGAAAGAACAAGATGAGAGAGCTCCTAGGCTAACCAGCAAGTCCAGAGAACGAGTGTGCAGGTGCCAGAGGGACGGCAGTGGAGGGAGGGAGGGAGACAGGGCCTAGGTGAGCGCGGAGAGAGCCAGGCCAGGCAGCAGAGTCTGGGGACACGGTGGGCAGTGGGTTGTGCTCCAAGAGCTATGGGGAGACACTAACGGGTTTGAAAATAGTAATGACATTTGCAGTTTCTGAAAAAGATCATTCTCCCTACTTTTGATAGAAGGTTGGGCATGAGCTAGAATAGGGTAAGGGGGAGATTTAAGCAGCTGTTGCCTTCATCCAGGATGCCTGGACCTGGGTTGCTTCCACCATCAAGCAGCCAAAACTTCTGATTTTTTTGAAGGTACAGCTTTAGAAAGATGAGCCATAAATTGTCATTCTTATAAATCTGAGCATCTCAACTCACAAGAGAAAGAATCATCAATCTCAAATGAATGCCCCAATTCAGCAAACACGTAGTAGACACCCACCTTGGCCAGGTGCTGGGGATACAGAGGTAGATAGCTTGTACCCTGGGGCAACACACTGTCTGGAGTGGAAGCATCAGAGACACTTGGCAGGTAGTTGAATTTAGGGCCAGGGTTACCATGAGGTCGGCATAAGGAGCCAGTAAGCTCTGAAGCGTTTTATGTGGTTAGGCAGGAACGTACTCACTGCATGTGACTGAAACATTGGAGTGTTTGCCGTCCTCCTGGCGTCCTCTGGGCAGGAGCTACATTCCCAACCCACTTTGCAGTTGGGAAAGGCTGGGAGGCCAGTTCTAGGATGTACTTGGTCCATCTCTAGGTGAACATGGTGAGCAGGCTTCCTCCCCCCACCGTGGGGGTCTTGGGGGCCTCGTGTTGAGTTGGAAGAGCCACGTGTTTGAAGCAGCTGAATCTTTGAGTCACTGCATGCAGAGATGCAGCATTTTAAGATGTGGAAAAACAGAACATATTGAAATCTGTTGGATGTAGGTAAAGCAGTGCTTAGAGGGCAATTTGTAGCATTTAATGGATATAATAAAGAAAAAGAAAAATTGCAATCAATTATATTTCCTTCTTAAAAAGTTTTAAAAAGAAAAGGAAAATAAATCTAAGGAAAACAGAAGAAAACAAAAATAGAGAAATAAATCAATAAAATAGAAACCAGATAAACCATAGAAAAAATAGATAAAGCTAAAACTCAGTCCTTTGAAAAGTTAATAAAATTGATATGCCACCAGAGACTTATCAAGAAAATGTCAGAAGACACGAATTACTAATTTCGGGAGCCAAGAAGGGAATATCCCTGTAGATTGTACAGACATTACAAAGAACAGTCAACAGATATTATGTCCAGTTTCAAGTGTGTACCCATCACACTCAGCGTGCTCAAACCAAGCTCATCCCTTCATTTCATTTTTATATTAGTCCTACCTCCTGCCATACTGTTTCTATTTTTTTGTCCTCTGTATCCTATAGTCACACACAAATTCATTTACTTATGCATTCCCGCACTCATATGTTTAGCAAATATCTCAGTTGTGGTGGGTGTGCAGGTCACTACAGAGCACCAAGTGACCGTGAGATTCACAGACTCTGGTTCCTGCCAAGATGGTGAAGTTGCACAGGCTGCTGGCTCCATCCTTCCCAACAAACCCTGAAAACATACAGAACTTAGAGGGCAACCTGCATTCCAGTGCGGAGACACAGTCCAGATGGCCAGAATGTTTTGCGTCTTTTCCCATTCAGAAGTAGAGTTCATCTCTATATCCCTGGAGACTGCTTGGACATGTCAACTGCTTTCCCTGACAGAGCTCTAGCAGATGTAGTGTAAGCAAAGCTTGGGATGCTTTTGCTCCTGGGGCTTTCACTCCCAGCTGTGGGAGCCCGTCTGCCTCCGTGTGGTTAAGCCCGGCTGGCCTTCTGGAGACACGTGGCCCAGCCTCCCACCAGCACAACTGCTGGATCTGTGAGTGAAGCCATCCTGGCAGCCTGCAAGGTGCCCGCAGATCCCTGAATGAGCCCACCCAAGTTGCCAGTCTGTGAAATCATGAGAAAATGAGTTCACGTTTTAGGGAGCTTTGTTATACAACAACATGCAACTGACAAATCCATAAATAATAATAATAATAATAATTTAAAAAGCAGAGATAAAACCCTGGGTGTACTAAAGTCTTTCTTGAACTGGAGTATGTGCGGGGTGGTGGGCAATGGTAGCCTGCTTTTAAAGAAACACAAAATAAATGAATATATTGCAATTAACTTATTAATGCCTGCCAGGGGAGGTCATATTTTAATTGTTCACATGACGTGATAGGGTTGTAGACTGCCATAAATGACCTTACCAGCTGTGTTAGGAACTGCATTCAGATGTCTATAACAGAAAACCCAAATTAAGAAGGCTTGCTCATTTAAGCCAGTCTGGAGGTAGAAAGTCCAAAACAGGCCTCTAAACAGTCTGAAGTCATCAGAGAACCACACTGCTTTCATCTCTCTGTTTTACAATCCCAGGGCATGAGTCTTATTGTCAAGGTCACCTCACAGTCCAAAATGGTTACTGAAGTGCCAGCCATCACATCCACATTCCTAGCAGTGGGAAGCAAGGAAGGACTGAAGGGCATACCTTCCAGTGCTGTTAGCCTTCTTTTTATGATCTCCTTGTATTTATATTAATTTAACATTTTGCTCTTTATTTTTTATCACAAAATTCTATTTATTTCCTAAGAAAACAAGAGAATTCCTTCCTTTGGATATTTGCTGATTACTGTTCCTCTGGTCTTCCTTTTGTACCACTTTTTGTTTTATTGTCACATTATACAGTAAAATTTAGGTTAAACCTTGTACGTACTTGGAAACTGAGTTTTATGGTAAACACAAGGTCTGAAAAGCAGGCTGTCTAGATGGCATCAGCGGTCCTGGTGAATATCAAGAAACAGAGGAGGAAAACTCATCAAACTCATCTTCTAATTAAACTCTTTCCCTTGGAAACGAGGGAAGTAAGCCTGAGGCTGAGGCGCGGCTTCCCCGGGCTACACGGGGTCCCTCTTCCTCCTGCAGGGAACGCCCGCATCGTGGTGGAAAAGTGATCAGCACCCGCGAGGTTGGCTGCCCCACTTGATCCAGGCTGCGGTGGTGGCGGCAGGCCCTGGGGCCCCCGTGCGGTCCCAGCAGGGGAGGATTCCCTCCACGTGTGTATTTACTGGAATTGCCTTCTGTCTCCTCTTGGCTTCAACTTCAATTATCAACAGACGTGCTTCACACACGAGTCCTACCAGCTCCTGGCCTGCACTCCCTCTGTCCAGACGTGCAGGTTGTGACACCTTCTCGCTGAAGTCCTGCGCTCTGACCTCTTGGTTTGGTGTTGCTTCTCCTGGCCTGGCACTGACAGTTCTCTGTAGTTTTATTCACTGACGCAGGCACCAACACGCCATGACTATCAGGAAAAATCTCGATAGTGGATGGGTCTGAGCATAGCTTTGCTTGGGGTCAACTGACATGGGTTTGGACCTCAGACCTGCTGTTTTTGTTATTCAGTGTGATCTTACGGGCACCTCCTCTGTGCACGTACCCCCAAGAAGTTGGTTAGCATTGCGGCCTCAGTTTCCCCTCCTGTAAATTCTAGTTACCACAATTATTGCATGGGGTGAATCCAGCACATTGTCAAACACCAAA